>NW_025534999.1:0-129793 GCF_020615455.1 Coregonus clupeaformis
ACTGCTTGTCTACACCTGTTGTTTACGAAGCATGGGACAAATTAATTTATTGGGATTTCATTCAAAAAGAAAGTAGCATTATAGAGGGCAGGCCAATACATCAAGAAGGAGGTTTAAGACAAAACTGTCAAGATAGTAGTGTGGTATGGCATCAAGGCCAACCTAGAAATGCACAATATCTAAAAGGAACAGATATGCCAGCAAAAGCATTCAATGCTATCACTGTACATACTAATGCACTGTGGGTGGGAGATGCCCATGTAGGCTACTATTTCTGTGGCACTGTGCAGACATCTGGTCCCTGTAGCTCAATTGCAGAGTATGGCGCTTGTAACGCCAGGTAGTGGCTGGGATCCCTGACCACCCATACGTAAAAAATGTATGCACACATGACTGTAAGTCGCTTTGATAGTGCTTACAATGTATATTATTTTATTATTATTCCCACTCTGTCAGTGCTAGGCAGGCTAAGTAGCACACAGGCAATCATTTCAACTGGTGCTCAGTGGCTAAGTAGTGGGAACAGTTTTTATTAACTATGTGGCAGATTCCCAGACAGACGGTCAATACAAGTTATTGTATATGAACTGTGCAGTATGTTTATAGTAACAGGATGGGGATATTTGTCCTTACTTTCTTTCTGACCGTACGGCCTAGTGCTGCAGAGAGAAAGATGACAAGCCAATGGCAATAGAATAAATAGGAATTAAGTAGAAAGAAGATTAAATAATGAGAATAGAATATTATAGAAGATAATAACATTTCAATGCATATCATTCTAAAACTACATTTGAGTGTTATGCAAATTGGGGCAATATAGGTGGTGTTTTAGGTTTACAGGGCTCACTTCAGTAACTCTGGAAAAAAGACGCTTGGTACATGTTAGGTGCCAGCTGTGAAAATGACAGTTTATTGCCTGCTGACAGCATATATGGTATAAACAGAACAGAGTACGTTAACTACTGGGTATTAACCAATTGTTTGAAACAAGGTGAGTACATGTTTTTCATATCAGGCAAATATTATCACCAATGAGTCAATGGTCTTTTTCAGGTTTTCCCCAAAATACATCAACTCAGCAACTCTTCAAAACCACCTTTCTTATAGTGGTTTCAGAAAGTGCGGTCTGTGAATCTTACAAGATGACTGTATAATGACAGGGTGAAGGGGTTTTGCCTTCACCTATTGGGTTAAATCAGTAAGGCACAGTGTAACGTATTCAGCATAAACAATATTCAAAAATAACACCACACCAAAATATACAAAACAAGTAAATGTAATTGCAATATAAACAATGAATCTATTACCCATCAAATGAAAATCATCAACCTAAATTCTATCACCAATGCTACATGAAGACAACAACCCCTAAAATAGGTAGTTAATCTCTGCAGTGAGGAAGTGTTTGGTTGATTGGTCTCCGGGGGCCTCCACCATCCCTTTAGCGCCACAGCCTGAGGACCACTCCTGTTGTTTACCCTCTGCAATTGCTCTGTAGAGCAGCATATATGCTGTGCCTTCTGTGTTAACAAAGGATAAGACACCTTGTCAACTGACCTGCATTGCCCCCCAGAACTGGGATCATGCAGTATTAATGAGCCGCTGTTCGCCATTCTAAAGAGAAGCAATTTCTGAACATTTTGTGTCAGATCTAGATTCCTCCATAGGTTTTCAGGGCCTCCTCCCGTGCCAACCGTGTTTGTGTGCAAATGTTATGTTACTTTAATGATACAAAGAACACAAAAGAGAGGACACAAACTTGTTGGAGTGGTGTAAACATTCTTCCACTTCATTTTCTCTTACCTGCCGTACATTACTATCATCACCGCGTAGCACCAGCTTGGTCCTTCTTAACCCAACGACGCGTGTAGTGTCCAAACATGGTATCACAGACGCACTATGACTGCATGTACCAACCATACTGGCTGTCACTTGAATGAATAACCCACTTGATATCTGTCAGTACAGCTAAAATTATTTCCCTCCAATGCTGTTGCCACAGGATAAAATGTAATTGGGTTTATGTAGGCCCATGTGTCGTTTTTAATGTGCATAATGTTGTGTAATAGTATACTTCAAACAAAATTGGTGAACATATGCCTATACCTATACATAAACCTGTGACAGTGCCTCTGCTGTCAAGATCTCAGAAATGTTCAGGGTTTCTGGGAAGGTGACTTGCAGTGTAGTTTCAAGTAACCACGGTAACAGGGAATCTCTTCAGGTGAAGACACAAGACAGGGGCAGGGAGATGAGTTTAGAGCCTTACAAAAGAGAATGCAGTGAACAGGCAACTGCCAACAGTCTTACTGAACATCCCTTCAGTTAGAGAACTGACCTGTTTGGATGGCTTTCCACACCTCTCAGCAGTATATCCCCGTCCCTAAAGTGAAACTGAAGCCAAGATAACTGAGTGTTGGTCCTCCTGGAAGACAACAGTATGGGAAAGATACAGAGACTCAGTTAAACAAACTACATCCTCTTTGGCAGTTTAAAAGAAAATTAAACATTCATGGTTAAGTATTGAACAGAAACTGTTTGAGGGAACCCTCACCAGTGCAGTGGTTGTCCATTAAGTGTATGTAGGAGGTTGAGCAGAAAGCTGGTCAGATTCGATGTATGCACATTCTGTGACACTGAAGGACGTCTTCATGGTAACCTGTAAGAGACTGAATCTCCTGAGCTCTACACTGCCAGACAGAGAAACCTCCTATCGATCCAACAGCGGGGTGTTGTTGTATTTTTATGTGATTAATATAAGTAAATTTAGGTAGTACATATTAAGGCCTTGTCACTCATCTGTTGGGGATAAGGTTTAGAATGGAGAGGAATACCTCATCTGCATCATGCTGAACATGGACTGTGAAACACATTCTTGCTTGGGTAAGAGATAAGAAATATTATATTATTTGTAATTTATAATTTAAGTCGAATTTGAGTTGGGTGAAATTGACCCATGTCATTGCCTTTTTTCTCCGTAATGACAGTGGTGGGGACTATCATATAAGGATGGGGATTTCTGTCAGGCAGGTGAGGAAGTTTGATGAGGAGCAGGGGGAGTTGGTACTCTGCATGGCTTGTAGCACCTTCTCAGCCGTGAAGAGGGATACGACAATACTAAAAATTAAATTCTCAGCATCAATGCTTCTCCCCACAAGCAGCCGAAACACATAACCTAACATCTTTTGTCACATGTTGGATTTGAAAAAAGGGAAGGTATTGTAACCTGCCACCGGCTTATGTCTAGCAGTGTTACAGTTCCAGGTGGCAGAGAAGTTGACTGAGAGAGGGTTCACACAGCATGACAGATAGTTATCAGACCTTCTGACTATAGATAAAGGATAGAAACAACATAGGAAATCAGACAGTAGTAAACAATATATGTTCAAGGAGGTTGGTGGAAACTAATTTGGGGTGGAGGTGGTGGAATGGAGAATCAGTGGAAAATTTAATGTTTGATGCATTTCCATTCACCCTCCAGCCAAAGTTCACTGCCAGTGAATTCATATTGATCAATGCAAAGGTGGGTGTAAAGTGAGTGATGTGCTGTGATATGGTAGGAATTTTGTTTGGACCATGTGATCAGAACAGGGAAACTAGGACCCTATAGCGGCTCAGTTGGGTTTAGTTATAGGGAATAGTGTAAAAATGGAGATCAGGGAAAAACAGGATTGTGCAAATACTTTCAACATATGATAAGTAATCCCCCTACCTTGTAACCTACTTCCCGAAAAGGTAGAACTTAACTACGGCGGAACATTGAGAAAGTGAACAGGGTATCGTTAGTAAGATTGCTGACTACTGTTGCTGAGTTGAGAAGTAAAGGGTTTTCTCCCTGTGAGTGAAATACAAATCGATAACTGGACGTCAATATATAATTTTACATAGCTGAGTTTACTCAACTTTGAGAAAATCGGTTAAATTTTTTTTGTGAACTGCATGCAATCTGCAGGTTCTATAGTGTATTTTTTGTGTGAATCTAAAACACCGCATATAACATAATAGTATTTGATTTTAAGCAAAAGATTTTACTATTTAATCGATTTCATTGACTATCCACAGCCTTCGGGAAAATACTATGGAAAAGACGCGACTTGGACTCGACTAGAGGCATACTTTAACTTTTATTTTGTCAAACTTAGGTAAAAACGAAATTAATGAAACTGAGTCATTATAACGCCCGCGGCCTTGGGCTAAGTGCATTCATTTCTAGATTTCTATTTTTCTTATTGTTGGGTTTGCCTGAGGTGCCATATACAGTATTTTTCAAACAGCATTGAGTGTATTATTTGGTGTAAAATTATGTAGGACTATAAAGTAGTTGACAGCGACAGTTAATACAAATTGGACGTATGAAAAGGTGTACATAGTGAGATATTGTGTAGGCAACCATTTTTAAATCAGCATGATAGGCAACCTTCGCAGCAGGAGAAGATATGGGATTTGATTTAAGCAATAACGCATCGAGGGGTGTGGAAGCAATATACAGGATAAGGGGTTTTATGCACGACTCAACGTGGAGTGGCATATACACAAAACCCCAGAGTGCTATTGGTTATAAACTAGTTAAACATGGAACAGTAAAATAAATGTTTTAGTATACGGTATATGGTTGATATAAACGAAGTCACAATCAGAATTGGGGTTCGATCCACCCAGTTTATAATATGGGATAAGAATAGAACTATTGATCTCAGAGTGGTAAGAGAGAAATGGTTGGTGGATGGAATTCCCCAGTGACAAACCTGAGCAAGCTGAATGATTCAATGAAGAATGAGGATGAAGCTCCCAGGGGTTGAGGTTTTTAATTTTAGTTATTTAGCAGACGCTCTTATCCAGAGCGACTTACAGTTAGTGAGTGCATATTTTTTTTTCTCAATATTTCAACTAAACCAGGTATGGCAAAGTGAATAGGGGGGTGAAGCTCATTTAAATTCTAACAATTAAACTCTAAAATGCATTTTGGAGAACAAACTCAATGTATCATCACCTTGGGTTGCAGTAGTCATCACCTCAGTGATAGGGGACTCTAACATTCAAAAAAAGCAATTAGCTACTACGCGATTAGCCACAGAACAGGACTGATCAAACACTCTAGTTTAAGTTACATGTCAAGTGAAACAGCAGTTACTGAGCCTATCTTCCAGATCTGGTACTGTTTTGAGAAAAGTCGCACTGTTCTCTGGAGAGCTACGCGTCATAGTCCCAAAGCCAGCAAGCAAACATAGTCTGGGGGTAAGCCAACCGGGCGGGCAAACAGCTCCTTCCGCCCTGCGTTGAGCCCTCCGCATGTTCCTTAAACCAGTCTCTAAGAAAACTGGTTTGCAATTTGGGATAGGAAGATTTTAGTTGCAATTTTAAATGTTGGTTTGAGTTAGGTAGGAGTATGTGTGAACATACTCTGCCATACCCAATGACACCTTGCTTCATACAGGTCGAAAATGTTGGGCCCAGACCCGAACGAGGACAATCACACCCGGATGGACCATTAAAAATAACAGACCAGACCCGAATGGATAGCAGGGACAAGTTAGATTTGGAGGTCACTTGTTTTAAATGATGTATAAAATAGATTGCTAATTATATGTATTGGCAATGAGAGCCTTTTTAAAAGCCACGGTGGTCTGTCATATTGGTACCAAAAGGAGTAGTTCATAGATGGGTTGGTTGTTTAGCAACAAAACTAACGTGGCACTTTGGGGCAAAACAGACAGGGGTTGGCTTAGATTGTTTGATAACATGTTAACTCTATTATGTTCAAATGTTTATTGGAAAAACAAAAATGATCAATGAGCACTTGTCTCTCAAATACATCGCTACAGTGTGGTTAGCTAGCTAGAGAATTTTAGCTACATAATAGATTGACATTAGTAAGTTTTTCAATTCAAATCGGCATTAAACAAAAAGAGGTAACACGATTCTAAGATATACTAGTTATTTTAACTAATTAAAATCTTTCAATGAGGTAAATATGATGTTTGGGATATACGGGTTGAAATACCTCGAGGGGCACCTGTAGAGAACTAATCCATTGTTTCAGATTGTTGCTCAAATATGACAGGAGAGAGTTATCTTGGCCAATTAGAGTAAAGACTTGAGTATGAATTAGACTACAAGATGGACGATGCACCCGACAGAGATATGTTTATATAACAACCTGTCATAGTGAGAAGATTTCAGCCAGCCCCCCTTAGACAATATTCGTAACGTCCAAGGGAAGGTTACAGATACAAAGAACCAGTGTTCGATGAGAACAAATATCATCACCCAAAATTGAGCTCTTCACATAAACACCTGCCAGGTACAAAAACGCAAGAATGATTAATAGTATATAATATAAAAATAATAATCAATGAAATATAAAATAAGACATGGTGATTCATAAAGATAAAAAAGTGAAAGAGCCACAAAACCCCACATGGTGCAGCTTTGAATGCTGCCAGTCATCTGGACCCCTCAGAATCATAACAAAACCACGACACCTCAATGCTGCACATTATTTATGTGGTGTTACTAACCCATCATTAAAATTGTTATCACTTCTAGTTTAATTTAATTATTGGTGCATAACTTTAATTTACATCTGGTGTGTACATAGATTGTAATTTACATTATATAAAAGTCAATAGCACTATGTATTGTAGAAAACGGATACATAGCACATCTAGTAATTCATAGTAAGGGCATGTCAAGATGAGCTGTGATTTGTCAAACATTTAACAGAGTGTAAATATTCTAATTCACAAAAGCCTACTTTGCCCTCAGTTTAATATCAAAGTGGGTCCTACAGTTCACAAAGCTTACAGTCAGCTCAATCTAAGAACAGAGTTTAAGGGGGTGTGGGTGCAGGCTTAGGCGCTGGGAGGCAGACTGGCTAGGCGCTGGTGCTGGTCTAGGCGCGTGGAGTGGAGTGGAAGTATGGCTGGTAGACTGGGACTATGCGTCATCTATTATAATGGATGAGGTACTCTGGGTACACCTGGTGCTTTCTCAAACACCACAAAAGATGGAGGGGTATGAAATATTCACACAGCTGTCGTAGAAGATAGATCTTCGAGGGGGCGAGGTAGCGGAGTGTTTGGTGTAATCACCACAACAACGATAGACAAACATGATTTATTTGATTGACAGTGAACGAGAGAGGATCCTTGGCAAAGTAACCTGACATAAGAGGGGATAAAGGGTGGGTAGTAAATAATACATTGTGGTAAAAGAATAAATGAATATATCTCGCTTTATGCAATAATTTGAAAAAGTAATAGCACAGTATATGAGACAGCTCACCTTCATATGTTTTAGTCACAGATCCGTCAGTCGATTGTTAAGCAGATATACTCGGTGTATTTGGAGTTGGCATGGAAAAGATGTTTCCGCACATTCCCTCTGTTGTTTTCATGAGATTCCTTCAAATCAGAATAAAACAAAAACTTTGCCTTGCAATCATGTGTGTGTTAGAAGCACTGTAGACAGGATATATATGTATTTTTTTTAAATATGATATTTGTGAAGAAAGTAGTGAGAGGAGTAGAATGTTTTATATTGTGCAATTATTGTGCAAGCAGACAGGAAATATTCTAGACAATCAATAACTTAGGTGATACAGGAAAGATTAGGAATACCACTGAAATCCAGAGAAGCTTGGGTCTGAATCTCTCGATTTGGGGATGTGAAGCTCTAAGTGAAAAATTTGAAAGAATCTTTAAACTCACTACGATTTGGAAACACGGGGAAGGTGATTCGATAGGTAATGATGGGGTAGACAGAGGAACACAGTATAAACACCTTAGCCTAAGTAGGGCCAAATTGAAGCATATGCAGGAAAGTAAAACAAACAGCCATTATTGTTAGAGTTAATGGATTGGTATGTTACTGTATATAAATAATATTGCACTCCTGTTTCAGGAGAGTGTAGGCTCTCTGTCCCAGTGTCTGGTAAAAGTTCTGAAATTTGAGTGATTGCTGAGATTTTTTTTTTTTGGAAAAATTTGCTGAAATGTAGAAGAAGAATGACATATTTAAGACAAGGAGATGGAATTGTAGCAGGTCCTACTAGACAAAGGTTCAGATAATGGACATGCAAAGATTAAACAGCAGTTGAACATATTTAAATATTTCTATCGACTTAGTCATGTAAGAGAACACACAAGGAGCCTGGGTGAAGGGAGTATTTAAATAGCAAATGATAAAAAACATTCACAACTTATATTTATTTGGTTTTGATAGTTGTGCATCAGCTGAAGAGACAAACACAGGTAGCCTTCCTTCACAACCTTTTCTTGGCGCTGTACTGCTTGTTTGTTTGAATCAAGGTCTGAAAAGGAGCAGAGCTATGGCGTAAGAACAGACAGTTACTTCACAGCAGATGATTTTTCTGTAGTGATATTCAGAACTATTCAATTGTACTTGATATGCAGTAGTATGTGTGAAGAATCACTGCATATCATTTCTGTAATATACTATGTTTGGTGTATATGGTTTTACTGTCTAGTCAGTTGGTTTATCTTGGAAATACGTCATCTGAAGCTCACTCTGGGAAACTGAGTTTGATAGGTCAGTGACCCGGGGTGAACTTCTGTTGACAGCCTTGTTGTTTCCCTGGAACCTCTTAGGTCTTCACTGGTGGCTGCCCTGTGTCCACCGCCTTAGGGCAAGACAGAAAACATCGGGGTTATGATTATTTGCATAATTTTTATTTAAAGAGGGACTGAACTCGTCATTAAATCATCACTATTCAACACTGCTCGGGGCACTAGGAGGATAAGTTTCCAAACTCGCCCCAGAATCAGGCCCACCTCTGAGGTGAGGATGAAGGTAGGCTGGAGCACAGAGGAGATGGAGGTGAGAGGACGCTGGCTTGTTCAGACCTAGCAGGTATTGTATCGAAACACACAGGCTGGACTCCCGACTAGACAAGATAAAACACAACGTTAATTATCAGCAATCACAACAGGGGAAGCTGTATACACACAAACTAGAAGCGTATTTAAGCAATAAGGCCCGAGGGGGTGTGGTATATGGCCAATCTACCATGGCTAAGAGGCTGTTTTCTTGCGCACAATGCAACGTCGGAGTGTCTGGATATAGCCCTTAGCCGTGGTGATATTGATAATATACCACAAACCCCGAGGTGCCTTATTGCTATTATAAACTAGTTACCAACGTAATTAGAGCAGTAAAAATAATTGTTTTGTCATACCCGTAGGTATACGGTCTGATATACCACAGCTTTCAGCCAATCAGCATTCAGGGCTCGAACACACCCAGTTTATAAATTTGCATTAACTCATTGTACTAACAACTAGCAACGCTATTCACCCACCATTGACCAAGTGTCTATGTTGTTACTGTCCATTCAAGTTCATTCTTCTTAAACGTAGAGCACACCTGTATGTCTTTGCTGGTCGCAATAGTCCTTCTCAATCACCTCGTTGTCTTGTAGAGCTGTCCAGTTTAGTCCCTCCCCTCCACCTCCCATTGGTAGGGCTATGGTGAGAGTGGGCTTGTGCACTTATCTGACAATATGAGTAAAGTTAGGTGTTGAAGTCTTATGTTTATTAAGCTATAAGCATTGATTATTCATAAAATTATGCTTTTGCAAAATGCTGTCTTACCACCGTGCATGCAACTCCCTTGATGAAGTACATACATATTTCAGTTTTATCTGAAAAAAGAGAACCAAACATTTAATTTATCATGCCAATAAAAACAACAGCTATACATTTTGATAGCTTGTGACCGGGAACTTGTTCATCATTCATTGGATCTTAATACCAGTTAATAACCATGTAAATACACTGTAACTGAGCACATGAAATAGTTTTGCTAAATTATAGGTTATTTTAAACAAGAAATCCACAATCAACCCACGGGATTATTGTCATCAATGATGGGCTATGACTGCATCACCACCATGCTAAGTGCAGTATTACCATTACCTTGACCAGGTCTGTTTTTCCAAAAATATATAAATTAGCCTACTTGATCTGTACAGATTTATAATAACATTCAAAATAATACACCAGAGAGCTGCAATTTGGGAAAGCAAGCGCACCAAATATCGAACTGCTTGTTGTGTTGCGGCCATCTAAATAGAATCCATGGAAGATTGGAACCTCTAACCCTGGTAATTTGACTGGTAAACTCATGAGTACACTCCACAATGGCTGCCAGTCTAACTTCAATGGACACAACCGTTCTAGGATTCTATTTCTGTCAGTGAAGAGCAGCTATAGGCCTTTCGTAAATGTCTAAATACAATCGGCGGGAAAAACGTAGTTTGAAAAGCAAATGACTCCTGCTGAAAAGAGAACACTAATCATCTGCAGAAGCTACCAAATGTTTTCCTCAACAATTTCAATATTAAACGAACAGCACCATCACTGGTGAGTGGCCTCACATATATTCATGCTACTCTTTATCATTGGGTAAGCAGTGCCACTGGATATTTTATTTAGTGAGCCTATTATGTAGCCCAAGGTTTCTTAAACCATGGGTCGGGTCCCAAAGTGGGCCCCTGGGCATGTGAGAGGTGGTTGCAGTTATGAGAATGCATCTATAATCACACACTATATCTTCTAACACCTACAAGATATTAGGAATTAGGCATTAGGTTCCACTAACGCTATGTTCTCATAAAATTATACAAACTCACTTTACTATCTTCTACACTTTAGTAAAACTATATTACAGTATAACACAATATTATTTAATAACTTGAGTTAACATGCTAATAACAGTGTAGCCCTTACCGTGACTACTCTGTGGGCCTCGGTTTGACTTACCCAGTGTTAGTGGTTGCATTAGCTTTAGCTCTTTGATATTGTTGCTTGCCACGGTCTTGCTTTTGCAACCATTCGATGTTCATGTACACAGACTTCAGGAGGCAATGAGCTCGTTGGGCACCCTTTGTCCTGCAGGATTTTTAATGGGTGGGGTCTCGTAGAAATCATGACACCTGGGAAGCAGTTGCAGCTACCGCTGAGATACATCTCACAGATGTGGAGCCTCTGTGCATGTCTCGCCATCCTGGCATTTGCCATACTCTCCAACACCGTTGTTGTAGTTGTGGCACACCTAGCAGAAGGAAAATGTTTGTACGAGAAAAAATATACACACAAACACACATACATGCATGCACGCACACACATACATACAAAAAAATGTAGCTGCACGCATGACTGTAAGTCGCTTTGGATAAAAGCGTCTGCTAAATGGCATATTGCTTATTATTATACACATGTACGTATGAGCACACACACACACACAGTATTCCATTTATATTTATGCACACTATGGCATAAAATTGGAGGAATATTAGCTTAATTTAGATCATGATCACTAAACACAACACCTTAACCAGACAGAGTATACTTTTGCGATAGGGGCCTGCAGTGTTGACGTACTGGTGGTAAGAGGAAGCCATCATTCTGAAGCAGCAGAGTGCACAGCTCAGATCTGTTCAGTTCCTCCAGTCCGTGTTCTTTCAGGATTCTGCTGTTGTACCCCGAGGTCAGGTCATGGTTGAAGCGACATCCTCCTCTGTAGTCAAAAGTAAACATTTTCTTGATACAACCTTCCATCACACTGGGCACAAACTGGTTGAATCAACGTTATTTGTCAACGAATGTGACATGAAATCTACGTAGAAAATACACTGAGTGTACAAAACATTACTGAACACCTTCCCTAATATTGAGTTGCACCCCCGCCCTCAGAACAGCCTCAATTCGTCAGGGCATGGACTCTACAAGGTGTCGAAAGCGTTCCACAGGAATGCTGGCCCATTGACTCCAATGCTTCCCACAGTTGTGTCAAGTTGGCTGGATGTCCTTTGGGTGGTGGACCATTCTTGATACACACGGGAAACTGTTGAGCGTGAAAAACCCAGCATCGTGCAGTTCTTGACACACTCGAAACCGGTGCACCTGGCACATACTACCATGCCCTGTTCAAAGGCACTTTAATATTTTGTCTAGCCCATTCACCCTCTGAATGTCACACATACACAATACGTCTCAATTGTCTCCCAAAGGCTTAAGTCTCTCCCCTTCATCTACACTGACTGAAGTGGATTTAACAAGTGACATCAATAAGGGATCATAGCTTTCACCTGGATTCACCTTGTCAGTCTATGTCATCGAAAAGCTGATGTTCCTAATGTTTTGTGCACTTGGATTTGAAAAGTAGAGGGGAAATTTCAACATAGACAAAGCTTGTATAAAATATGTTGAATTTGGACCTTTGAAACAACGGGTCAGATCTTCAACGTTATATTGACTATCAAAAGAAACTATAGACTGGGCAGCATCTCCAACTGGAGAATTGATCCATCTAAAGCACCTTTTGGTCTCCTACAGGATTTTAACCAAGCCCAGCCCACCTGCACAGCTTTGATATTTGTCACTGACTACTACCAATGTGCTATTGTGAGAATTATTATTAAGATCTCTTAATAACCAAATAGATTCTACTGTTGCATCGAAGTAATTCTGCAGGTTTAACAGAGCAAAATAAATGTTACCTTACTTTAAAAGTCATATATAATCTAATAGGCCTATGTAGCATTTGCGAAATCAACAACTATTGTTTCAATTCAACCCAGGGTTCAACAAAAAATAGACAAACACATGTAGGCCTAGGGTTTCAAGCTTTGGTTGATTTCAAATGTACTCAAGTTAATAATTAATATGTTGATTAACGTCTCCATCTCAACCAAAAACCTAAGTTAAAGATTAGACAAAATCAAATCAAACTACATTTAAAGTTTGATTTGATTTAGTTCTATTCTTAAACTTAGATTTTGGGTTGAGATGGAGACGTGAATCCAAATATATTATTAATTTGTAGACAAACTGGAATTTAAGCCAGATTAAGTCAGTGGCACAAAAGCTACATCTCTTTCAAATGTTGATATTTGGTTGCATTGACATTTCAATATCGCACCTTTGCCAAAGTAAATACCAAGTTAAGGCTATCTTGCAAACCAAGTAACAGTATTTATTTAAGTGATAATGCCCGAGAAGTCGGTGTTTGAGGATATATTGGCACGGTGTTGTTAGGCCAGAGACAGAACGTAATTTTTGAGTGGGCGAATAAATATTGAAATTTCGATCAACGTCTCAATCAAATATTTAAAAAAAACCACATTGAAATGACGTAGTGTGCCCAGTTGGATGCGCCTATAGGCCTATACTTATTCCATTGGAAACAGTAAAAATAGTGATCCCGACACAGTACCCACTGGGCAAAAACTAGTTGAATCCAACGTTGTTTACACGTCATGAAAAAAATATGTAATGTGATGATGTTGAATCAATATGGAAACATTATTTTTCTCACCCAACTTTGAACCTAAACTTAATGTGATGGATTTTGGTTGATTTCCACGTTGAATTCATGTTAGTTGACAACTCAACCAAATGTAAATCAAAAATAGACTTTGAACTGACGTTTTGTTCTCAGTGGGTATTTGATCAGTGCGATGATAACATGCCCAGGCCGTTTCTTACAATTTATTGCAACTTCTAGACCTACATTTTATGAACTTTTTAGCCTAGTGCACAATGGAAAAACTTTTTGAGCAGTGCCTAGAGGGTTCAAGATGTGTTCGAATGCAATGTGTGATTGGGGGAGAATTTAAGCACTGTATGTTAAATATGCAACGAACCAAAAAAAAACATTTCCTGACATAGAGATTAAGCATAATGATTATGACTCTAGATTGCAGGAAAAAGCTGTGATTTCAGTTGTTTGAAAAATGCTACATTCTCCAACATGCCAAAGGGCCTAGCCCTCAGACCACCCCAGAGGTATTCTCATACCTGTTCCCCCTCAGATTTTGGTATGCATGATATGGAAGAGTATTAGGCCCAAGTGAAGACAAAAAAATAAAATATACATTATGGGTGGAGGTACCTGGATTTTTTTCTGGACAGATTGTACTTTATAAACTTGAAATACTTTGAGAATAAAGTAGACATTTGAGAATAAAGTTGAAATGTACTTTTTTAAATAAAGTCAACATTTTATTTTGTGAATAAAGTGGCAATATTTCGAGAATAAAGTGGTAATATTTTGAGAATAAAGTGGCAATATTTTGAGAATAAAGTCGCAGTTGTATTTCAAGATTAAAGTAGGGGATTTGGTTAATAAATGCATACCTCCTGGCTCTCTGTTGCTGTGTGCGCCACCTTTGAAATGTCTGAGTTAGAAGACTGTTGAAACTATACTTTAGAATTGGCTTTAGTAACAAGGAAATCCTTGCTCTTTTAGCACATAACCAAATTATTGTAAGTATTAGGACCTAGAAGAGGTTGTGACTGCCACAGATTGGGTATTTTCATTAGGAAGAACCACACGGACTTGGATTAGGTATTTCATCCAAGTCCGTGTGGTTATAAATAGGTAGAGACGGGTGCGTTAAAACAAACAAACGGCCATAATAATCTAATACACTTGTTCAAACAGGGCGTCACTGCGCACTCACGCTTATCAACCTAATGATCTAATAACTCGCACGCACACTCACAAGTTTCCCCCTGGCAATTTCAGACTATAGGCATACACTCTTCAATGGCCATGGTGGTGTTATGAGCACAAACAAAAAAACTAATCTTGGCACTGTCACTGACCTGGGTTGAGTCGCTGTCACGCATGCCCGCCACCTTGCAAAAAATCAGTGCATAATGGCAACTATAACGACCTTATCCATGGTGCTTTACTAACAGTAGTATTTACCCCTTATCGCAACTATCCTTTTAACGACTATAGGCTAGTAGGCTACGTGAGCACCCTACACCCATTGAAACAAATTATATTGGGATCCTGGAGACCGGGGCTATGTGTGTGCGTGTCCCATGTCAAGCTGTCTCCAAATTTGCTACAACACCGCTACTTTGCATCCCATTATAATCCTATAGCGGCCCACTAGATTGGGTACCCTAACATGTACACTAATCAAATGCGTTACAGTGGGCAAGTGAAAGTAAATTATAGGCCTATCCAACGGCTGCAAGGGAGGAATGAACAATGAAGCAGGGATTTTACGCGAAACGTGTCTGTAAGAGGAGGCAACTCGAGGACCACTCCTGGCAGTGCGCAAAGCAGCTAATCTGAGGGCTGTTTCAATATATTAATATTCATTAATTAACTCCTTTTCTTGACATAATCATTTATCAAATATAGGCCTATTAGATCATCGAGAGGGCCATATAGGCTAGCCTATATAAAGAAATAATCACTGAATCTGACATGACTTGGTTGGTAGTCTAGCTAATATGTCCTTTCACTATCCATCTAATCGGTGATGTCGTCAAGGATGGGAGGAGTGAAGGATGTATAGGCTCCGTTATAGGCTTATTTGTCTCAGCTTATAACGCTAACTTAGGCTACCACTTGTTCACCTTATAAAAGGCTAGTGGCTAGATCTGTTAGGTTATAACAATGGAACGTAAAATTGCTGCTTACACCGCTACACCGGCAGTCACAGTCATGACCGCAGTCAAATTCCACGTGACTGTTGAGTCATGGTAACTAGGCTTCTCCAAAACTGCGCTCTGATGCCGCTGATGGTCATTAGTAGCCTACCAAACTTGCTAACGGCCAGTCGCTAACAGTAGGGGGGTGCATGGGTAAAATCACGGGAAGCCAGAAAAAAGCCATATAACAACCTGTGTTGTGACAATTGCATTTGTTTGCTCTATAACCTGTTAGTTAATATGCTGTGCACCATGATATACTGTATGTAAAGACCAGATTAAGAATTGAGAAAAGTCTGATGGGTGAGAATATTATCAAGTGCTTGTCAAATTGTGAAGAGAGACTGATGAAGTGTGTGCAAGCTTTCATGGACTTTTTTAAAACATTATTAGTCGCATCATTCAGCCTTAGAATGTATTAAAAATCCATATATATAGCCTAACATTTGTATCACAACTAAAGTTGCATAAATAACTTTCAATTAAGGCATATCGGAGGACCTGTTTCCTTGTTAACCGCCTCAACACAGAATAGCCGCATGTGCCCACTTCCCTCTGAAATCAGTTGGAGAAAATATCCTTTCTATTTTATTCAGCTACGATGTTCAATTGTATTGTTCTTTCTTACTATAAAATAACATGGGAATTTTAAGCAAATCTTTCCTGCTAAATTAGTGTAGCCCCCACAGCCACATGGCATAGTCAGATCAGGGCCCTAACATAAGGACGTCTCAGAATATGCTATTCTATTCTTCTGAATAGGCAACATTTTCTTTAGACCTGACTAAAATAAATAATGGATTTATTGTTATGGTGTAGGGCATGCTATATTAAATGGATTTATTTGACTTTTTAACATGTAGATGTTCCAAAGGTCCTCATCAGTGGCTTGTAGGGCTATGCATGGAGTCAGAGATGCTAAACGTCTTTATGTTGATTAATGGTCACCAATTACCATGAGACCGGCACTTATTTGCATGATAATCACCAGCTGATCAATTTGGAGAGCAGCTTGACTTGGGACAAATACATGCATAGCCCCCCGGTCTCCAGGATCCTAAAATAAATCATTTCAATGGGTGTGCTCAGCCGTAGCCTACTAGCCTATAGTCGTTAAAAATATAGTTGTCATAAGGGATCAATACTACTGTTATTAAAGCACCATGGATAAGGTCGTTCATTGTTGACCATTATGACACAGATTTTTTGCAAGGTGTTCAAGTTTCAAGTTTTAATGTCACATGTACAAGTACAGTGAAATGCATTTCTTGCAGCTCTAACCCCCAACAATATAGTAATCAATAACAATGTAATATAAAAAAGAACAAGGTAGAACAAAAAACACATGAGATATAGAAATAAGAAGAACAAGATAAACTAAGTAAGCATACTATATACAGGGTCAGTTCTAGTACCATATTTACAACGTGCAGGGTCCTGGATTGATAGAGGTAGATATGTATGGGGTAAGGTGACAAGGCATCAGGATATATGATAAATAGAGCAGCAGCGTATATGATTATTGTATGTGAGTGGGTGTGTAGAGTCTGTAGTGCAAATGTATGTGCACAGATGTGTGTGTGAGCAAATGAGAGTGAGTGTGTGTTGGAGTATCAGTGTCGTAGTGTGGTAGGGCCCTGTGAGTGTGCATAGAGACAGTGCAAAATAAGAATAAAATACAAAGGTCAACCTCAGATAGTCGGCCAGGCTCAGCCTGCATTTTTACATACTTGAGGCACGTGTTTCGCTTTTCAACTAGCTAAAAGCTGTGTGTGTACTCCGCTTTGTACCACCCTGCACGGTAAAAGCAACGTACGAGTTGAAAATATCGTAGCCTACATTTGATACAATAAATAAGTTGAAATGATGATATCACTTGAGTCATTGCAAATCAATTTGTGCCACTTGTTGCAGCCTACCTGGAGCTGGCAACATATTTAATAAATAGCCTATAACTTCAGTTTGTTGTTGTAGCCTTGTGTTATTATGCAATTATTAATGGAACAATGTTAGTTAATTAAATTGCGAAGTTATCATTTGTGCAATCATGGTACACAACTCAATGTCAGTTTCATTGTGGACTTTTCCTGAAATGAGATGTTGGCCTAGTCAGGGCTATGGGCTATCTGCATCTAGTTCAGCAAACCATGGCAAGTTCAATTGCAATTATAAACCCTGAAATAACAAGTCAAGCAAGCAAATAGGCCATTTATAACAGTTTGTAGTCTTAACATCTGGCACATAATAACACGCACAATTGCCAGAAAATAGCCTAACATTCTTTTTTTCTTTTTTTTAGTTTGTCCAAGTGTTTCTTGCACAGAGATTTCATCACTCAAACTCTCCTGTCGGATTTATCTACAGTTATGCACATGCACAAACTGGATTGTATTTACAGTCCTGAATGCTGATTTACTGTGACAAAACATTTATTTTTACTGCTCTAATTACGTTAGTAGCAAGTTATAATAGCAATAAGGCACCTCTAGACTTTGTGGTATATGGCCCAATATACACCACGACCAAAGGCTGTATCTAGGCACTCTGCAAAGGTTGCCAGCGAAGAACAGCCCCAAGCCATGGTATATTGGCCAGATACCGCTAACCCCTTGAGCCTTATTGCTTAATTATAAACTGGGTGGTTTGAGCCCTGAATGCGACGATTTGGTTGAAAGCTGGTGCCTCAGTGAGTGTACCACAAAGAGGTATGACAAAACATTTATTTCTTACTGTTCTAATTACGTTGGTAACCAGTTTATAATATGAAGTAAGGCACCTCAGGGGGTTTACACGTAGGTTGGCAATATGGCCAATATACCACTGGCTAAGGGCTGTGAACACTTAGCCATGGACCATGTGGCCATATACCACACCTCCTTGGGCCCTTATTGCTTAATCATAGTAGTCAAAACAACTTAAATCGACATCCATTGATGGAAAATGTTTAATAAGGGTGAATTATCTTTCTCTTGCGCAACATATTCTCCTAAGCTCACAATAATCATTATTTTGATGGATAACCGGATTTTGCTTCTTAGCCTATGTTGTTACAAAATTACGTCCAATATTCCTTCCTAATTGCTCCATGTAAAGCAATCCTCTCTTTGCTTAGAAAACAAATGGGGGTCTAGTTTTCAGGCCTAGTTTTCAGGCCTTGTGGGCTGGTTTTGAGGGGTCATTGGTTTAGAAATGCTTGTTCACCTGGCAACCCCTGGTGGTTCTCCATAACACACCAATAACGCCATAAAGCAGGGTTCCCCAACTGGCAGCAACGGTTGTCTTATTTGGCTCCCAAGTTTTCTGAGCATAATAAATAAATAAATACATATTGACATAAAGACTAAAAACACCAGTGTTCCCGAGCCAAGTGATTTTAATTTGAGGAAGTCTGTTCCCAAAGCTATTGCCACGGAGTAATAGAGACATGTGATCGTATACAAACGTAAACTAGATTTGAAATTATTACGTTTTAGTCTAATATTATATCTGTTTGGGATTCTTGCGGTCAATTTGTAGTCAAATGATTTGTAATTATGATCCCTGCCATAACCGCAAATGGAAAGGCTATGTGGAGAAAAGTTCCCCAGTGCAGGCCTTGTGATTACAATAACGTCACCAACAAACGATTGTAAAAACAGTAACACATTTGGGAAGCGTTGAAGTTTAAGCGGCACAATTCCATACCCTTCTCCGACTGAATGGGCAATCTCCAAGCGAGGAATCGTTTACAAAAATGCAAATTCGGCATCCCTGGCAATCGTTGGATCTGCCACAGTCGAACTCCAGTCTTGGCTACCACCCTTTGCTCTCCGTTAAAAAAACAACTAAACAGAGAATTTCGCTCGATTGGTAATTACATCCCGCACCGAGACGGACTGAAGTCAAAAAGGTATTCGCATCTAATTCATCGACGTTCATTGATCCACGATTAGCACAAATAAGTTTAGTTATGGTCGATTCGTCATTTCTTCAACGCGTTAAACAACGTTATATTCTTGACATATGGTTCGGAACTCTGACGAGGAATATGTGTTGAGAAGGGAAGCAGGTGAGTGAATCGAAACCGAAACTTAGTATAACCCTTTATGATCTTTCCTTCTTCTGCAAATGCAATAAAAGCGTTCATATTGCACCAAATAAATTTTGAAAGATCTTGACAGTAGCCAATATATCGTTTTTATATAAATAAGCCTGGAATCTTTATGCATTGGAAAATGTAAATATGTGGGTCTGCCTCTATCGGCTACTGTCTTACTTCTTCTTCTGTGGGTTATATGTTACATCCAAAAGTTGAACTGTTGCCACCAACTGGACGGTTTGAAACCCCCCCAAAATATAAAAAATAAAACCATCCCTACTCAGTGATTCCTAAACAATCCACCCTAATAAAAAATAGTACATTGCCAAAACAAACGAAACTCCCACTTCTTCCTTCTTTTAGTTCTCCATATCTCCCTTCTCAGGCTCTAGGATCTGAGAAGGTGGTACAGCTTTACTGATATTCCATGCAACTCCTTTGGCTGTGAAATCTTTCAGCCCTAGGAGACCGCTCTGCCTAATCACAATGATTTAAATCTTCCTAGATCTTTTCTCCATCTTGGCAGTGGCATTTATCACCAGTTAGCGTAAAGGCCACAAACTCCACCAACCTTTAAAATGTGGATCCTCTCCGGTGTAAGACAACCCCTGCAGTGAAGGCCTATCCACTACCATGGACTCTGGTTGTGCAACCTTCAAACCCTCAACCCTTTTCTCTGCTCTGCATATTAAAATGTTCTGTACAACCCTGACTTTGGCCCACCTCTATTCTCTTTCACCCTTGTGGGCATTCAGAGACGTGGCTTCATGATTCCCACCGCAATTACAACATGTCACATTTTTTCACTTTTATAACACATTATGATATTTTCCCACATCTTGTACATCTCGGCTTCTACTTCTGCGAAACACTTTCCCATGAACAAAAGCTTTACAATGTTCACACTGCATTGGTCTAGGGATAAAGTCTAACTCTGTAGTTGTATACCCTAACCGCACTCACATTAGGGAGAGACTCCATTTAAAAAACAAAATAACTGACTGTTCTACTTTTTTCCCCATTCACTCTCCGACGTGCTTCCAATCACTCCAGGAATCTCTCCTAATCAACTTCCCACGAAACGCCAGAATATAACCCCCCTTGAGGGGTGCCTGTTCCGAAGAGACATACATAACACTTCAAACTTATCAAATTGAATTAAACACACAACACCACGTTCCTTCAGAGTCCACAGAATCACCAAAAAATCTAAACAAGCCCGCCTCTGCGTGACCCCTCACATCCCTTCACTTTACCCAGCTTACACTCTCCACCAGTTTGGAGGAACTCAAATGGTTTCTTCAAGATTCGTACTCTGCTCAGCTGCTCCTTATTAATAAACCGACTCCTACTAGATACGAAGGGGTCATTCTCATCACTGTACCCTACTTTTCTCTGTTTTCCATTTCTTTTGAACAATACTCCAATTCTCCTTAGATTCTACCGCCATTGTATTCAGATTCCACTTCATCCATCCCTTCCTCTATCTTCCCTTCTCGAATCTCTCTTCACATAGCTCACACAAAAATCTCGGAACTACTCTCTACTGCAGGGTTCTTGAATTCGTCCTGGAGGGCCAAAACACTTCTGTTTTTAATTTCTACCTGGTAGTTAATTGCACTCACCTGGTTGTCCCAGGTCTGAATTAGCGCCTGATTAGAAGGAGATGAAAAACAGAGGTGTCTCGCCCTCCAGGACCGGAATTGAGAGCCCTGCTCTACTTGTCTTACTGTAAAAAATACCAACTATGCCCGGTAGATGTCAGATGCATCCCATCCAAAAACTCTAGGCCTAAGTGGGAAATTCATGTCAGTGTAAATCACTTTGTGATCAGAATTTTTTATGTCATTATTATCAAATATATTGCCAGAATTTGTCGCAATTTCCATCCCTTACATTTGTGCATAATTTTTCAGTGTAAAAGCTGCATATATGTGAGTGTCAGTGGCTGCTGATGGGAGGATGGCTCATATTAATGTCTGGAATGGAGTAATAGAATGGTATCAAACACGTGTGGTTTTCATGTGGTTGATACCACTCCATTGACTCATTCCAACCATTATGCCAGCCATCTTCCTCAGCCCAGCCTCCACTGGGAGTGTGCTGCCATTTACAGATGCCAGGGAGTTACACACTACACTCACGGCTGCACAGCAGGTTAGAGATCTCTCATGTATTACATTGGTGGCAGATATGGGATATCCCTTTTTGTCTCTTAGCCTATGTTGGAAGTGTACCATTGAACACCATGTTAACGCAAAGTACACATAGGGAGAGTAGGGCCACTGAATGAGCTAGTATGCATATAATAATAGCCTACTCAGGGGTACTCAACTCTTACCTTACGAGGTCCGGAGCCTGCTGGTTTTTGTTCTACCTGATAATTAACAGGGCCCTCTTGAAACCCCAGTACCTGGGCTACTAATTTACATTTTTATTGGCCCACTTTTTATGGCTATGGAATGGGTTAAATTTTTAAATTTTAGTTTATTTAGTAGACCTCTTATCCAGAACGACTTACAGTTAGTGAATACATATTTTTTTTACTGGCCCCCCGTAAAAATCGAACCCTGGCCTACAACCTGGCGTTGCAAACGCCATACTCTATCAACTGAGCTACATCCCCTGGCCATTTCCCTCCCCTACCCTGGCGACATGTAGCGCCACATGATTCTCTCGGGATGGGCTGGCGACAGAGCCTGGATTGGACCAGGGATCTAGTGGCACAGCACTGCGATGCGTGCCTAGGACCACTGCGCCCACTCAGGAGTACCTCATTTGTTGGGTTCTCAATATGCGATTTAGTAGACGCTTTTATCCAAAGCGACTTACAGTCATGCGATGCATACATTTTTGTGTATGGGTGGTCCGGGGGATCGAACCCACCACTCGCGTTACAAACTCATTCAACGGAGGGCCGAAAGTGTCTGCATTGGGTTTTTGGGTTTTTCTTTCAATTAAGACCTAGACAACCAGGTGAGGGGAGGTCCTTACTAATTAGTGATCTTAATGTATTGCTCAGAGTACAAGGGTGGAGCGAAAAACCTGCAGACACAGCTGTGTGTAAACACAATCAGCAATATCCCAATATGGGGTTCCCTTTAAGAGAAATGGCTGCAGAACAGACTCTGGCTGCAGGCTAGACTAAAGTGTGTTCCTGAATATAATTATCTAATTGGCTCCCTGGATCTCGTAGGCGTCTCTTTCCCAGCAGTGAACTATTTGGAGACCTTTCTCCTCAACAAGAAACGCCTACGAAACTCCCGGGAGCCAATAAGATAATTCTATGCAAGGAACGCCTTTTTATCCAGGCTGCAATCAAACCCCTGTGCAACAAGGGGGCTGGGCTCAATGCTGGGAATTTACGTCATTTCGCCGTTTACACATCCATATCAATGAGCAGCACCACGGAGATGTCCGCCTTTTAGTCAGTCTTCCAGGAAGAGAATTAACCAACGTCGTCGCCGAAATGTAGCGCACAGCACCAACAGAAAACAAAGAACTTTAACGCGTTTATGATAAACATGGGCATATAATGGATTGATAACAAACCTTAAACGTATTTATTACGTGGCCGTAACCCTCTCCAAGTCAGGGAGTCGGATGTGGGTTTTTTTTCTGGTTTATTTCAAAGAGGAGAACGGGAAAAGGAGTGCGGAAGAGGAGAACTTCCTGCATTTGTGAGACATGTCAGAATCTCCATCGCAGATCACAACCAAGGTATTTGTTGATTTTATAAAGCAGAATCAAGTTCTAGGACCCAGCGGTGAGATGCGCTAGACGCGTCGTGTTGTTGACCCAACCGCATCGTTTGTGTTGGTAATCATCTGTTGCTGAGGGGAACGTTTCGCCGCTGTGTTATAGACTACAGTAGCGCCTGGTAAGTCCATCCATGCTGCGCGCAAGTTTAGACTTCGCAGCACACATGAGATAAACTGTTTTCGTCACGACGTTCATTTCATAGGCTATTGGTGCTTTCAAGAGAACGGGAAATCGGAAAAAAACGAGGTCAAATCATAACGTCAGTGATTTTCAGGTCGGAAAGTCGGAGCTATAGAAAGATGCCCATGTTTCCGACTTGAAATTTCGAGTTGGATGACCATTCAAAAGATTTTTCCCAGGCGGACTCGTTTTTATCTGAGTTGCCACCAGTTGTCTTGAACCCACGGAAGTCCCAGTGTGTTGTGAACGCGGCATATGGCTTGTTTGAAAACCACCAGAAATGTGGTTAATGTTATTTGTTGCAACTATTCATGGGAATATACATGTATCTGTCACGATTATATAGCATACGGTACACAGATAATAATTAATTTTCTATACAATACATTTTGTATATGTAAACCTGAAATATCTAGGCCTAAAATAGTGTAAAATGGTTGCAGTGCAAAAAGGCATGCTGTTTATCATGTTATTACATTACAATGACGGTCTAAAGTTGGATCTTCAAATTTCAGGTGACAAGGAAACTATTTGGGATTGTTGGGATGTAGCCTAGGAGAGTAGGCCTAGATATATTTTGGAATTATATTGTTTTGCAGAGACGTAGCAGAGTTAATGTAGGCTATATGTATGCTCCTCTAAACACACGCACACACACACTCACTCTCTCGCTCCTCTCGACCCCATCTGTACCTGAACACCTTTTTGACAGTCACAGCCTTGTCAATTCTGGGCTGTACAAATGCGAAATCTTCTAAAAGTAAGACTTGATATAGGTGTGCTATTGTTGGCTATAGGCTACCGGAATACATAAGTATTCTTGAAGAGTAGAGCGGTCTGCGTAATAAAATGAGATTAAAAACTTATTGCTAGCATATCCCACAGTGAGTTCCTGGTACAGTAGGCTAATAGGAACTAGCCATTTTAGATTGACTGGTTGAATGAATCACCAATCCGTGTTATAAACATCATATTCAGCAGCACTGATTGGCCCAGACATACACTCACCTGTTAACTGTTGCTGTCCATAGAAGATGCAGAACAGAAAAGAGGCAAATTAATGATGTTACAATAACATATTACACAACAGCACATGTATACATTGTCATGTTCGAGGGGTAACATTTTGTAGTAAGTAAATTACATTTACTCATTTAGCAGACGCCTTATCCAGAGTGACTTAAAGCAAATTGTGACAATTACCAGTAAGTTCAACCTCCTGTTTAGTGACTGGCTGCATTGACCATGCAAACGCACCTCTTGAGTGTCTTTCTCAAATAAGTCAAATATGATTTAATGAATAAAAAGATTGGCTATGTGTAGGTAACTTATCGCTTAGATAAAGAATGTCTTTAAAGGGTGTTATAGTTTCTCTGCATGGTGATTCTCAGGCTGTTTTGGGTTTAAGGATGGTTTTGTGGAGGTTTGTAACTAAGGCATGCTTTGTGTCTGTGTGTCTATTCATAGCAGGAGAGGAGCTCATTCAGTCCCTTCCTCCTGAGGCCCCCTGACCAAACTCCACTTCCCCTCCCCGTCCATGCTCCCACGGCGGGCGGGCCAGGCAGCCGAATGGAGGACGAACCTGCCAGGCTGCCCGTGCACCTCGTGAGTCACACACATGCAGAGACGATGCCACACACACACACACACATGCAGACGCATGCCAAACACACACACACACGTAACACACACACAATTGCATTGACGCCCACAGGCGCATACAGAGAAACAAACATGAGCAGTCATAATCAACAAAGAAATCTCTTTGTCTTTGCAGCCTGCATTTTCCTTATCCCATAAACATTTGTTTTGAGAGCTTTTGACCTCAGAAAATGGCAGATTGAAAGCCATGATTTACTATAGCTACTTGCTGTATACACGTCATGACTCTCCCCATGTGGACAGTAGACAGACCTACTCATGTATCCCCTCTGAGTTGCTGGCAGACCAAGGGTCAGGGACCAACACAAGACGTCTACTGGACCATACTGTTAGCAGAGGCACTGTACTGGAACACTACACAGTAGAACACGGTGGAATGCAACACAAAAGCAGGACAGTGACAGCCAACACAACTCAGTACAACGGCAGTGTTCAGTACGATAACACCTCTCAGGGTACTGAAGGACAGCACAACCCAGCTCAGTACAAGAGAATAGAGAACAGCACAGAATAATAGCCCAGTATAATGGAGGGTATAGAATGGAAAGAAGGTAGAGAACAAAGGAAGTAGAAGATGGGTTGGACGGGGAGAGTCTAGAAATAGGAGAGTGAGGGAGGTAATACAGGGACAGAATAGGACAGGATGCACAGGAAGGAAAAAGCAAGAAGACAGTAAATATGAGGGGTGAGGTGGAGAGGATTTGATTTGTATCGAGAGGGCAGATGCGTATATTGATTAACTTTGCTACTTTACATTATTCTGCACTGTTGAGGAAGAAGTGGCAAGTAAGCATTTCACTGTCACGAATAAACTTTGATTTGAGGTGTTTACTGATCTGACATGGTTGGAAAAGTAAGGAGCATTGGTGAAGCCATGTTTTCTACCTATTCTTAAGACCAGTAAAATCCCCCAAGGGCCGCAAAAAGGAAGGAAGGAAGGGAGGAAGGTAAAGAAGGACAAGGAGAGGAGGGAACATTGACAACCAAAGGTCTGGTGGAGCTGCGACGGCAAGTCTCAACCGGCCACTGCCTGAGCCAATAAAACAACAGGCGGGGTTGGATCACGGCCAGGATATAGGCCGGGGTGTTTAAAGAGTTGTGTAGAGTCACTGGGCCTGCTCTTTATGAAAAACGATTAATATTTAACCAGGCACCTTTTAACATGTAGGACTTTTAGGGTTTAGAAGACTAGTGAGATTCATATTTGTATTTCTTCAGTGAGTTTGCATATACATTTTCCCACTGGGCACAGCCGTCAATTAAACGTTTATTCCACGTTGGTTCAACGTAATTTCATTGGAATGACGTGGAAACAATGTCGATTCTACCAGTGTGTGCCGAATGGGTTGTTGTGGGAACTTATATGAGAGTAATTTACCTAAATATTGGTGGTTTGTTGATGTGTGTTTGGCAAAAGATATGGTACAGTACTCATAAATTAGACCAGTATATTAACACAGTTTGTGGTAAACTCGAATGTCTAAAAGAAATGACCTGTGGTGTCTATGCACATGGACCGTACAGAGGAAATTCCCCAGTTCCACTTCCCCTTTTGCATGTGTCACGAGAAAAAGGAAGAACGTTTAACATGTCTGTTTTGGTCTGAGGTTGTCTGTTAGGCCGTTTATCTGGGCGTGAAAAATGTGGTCTCCTGGACTGAGCAATCAACGTTTTATTTGAATCTTTAGATTAGGGAAGATTTCCCTCCATTCTACATGTTGACTCTGTCTTTAACTCTGTTGGGCCAAAGATCAACGAACCTTCACCTGTAGGCCACACTACCCAATCCCTCTTATTAGAACCTCCTTTGGCTCAAAGTCACCGCTCTTCCTGACAATGATCAAGTACCCTTTTTTCCTCAAACAACGATAACAGTGTTTGCTCCCCTACACACACATCACACAGCTGGATCCAACTGGCACACGTACTGTGAGAGACAAACTGTCCACATTCAAAGGCAATTTGTCCAGGGGGAAAGAAAGAAATACACTTTTTTATAGGGAGAGGGAAATTGCAGTGTGGGCAGAAATCCGCCTTCTCCATTTCCCTGAGGAGGGAAGTGGATTAGATCAGAGGGAGAGTTGCAGCCTGCTCCTCACTCTCAAAGAAGGCTACTCTCCTTTTTATCCCCTTTAGCCAGGAGTGTTAGAAAGCACCCCACTCTGAATGGGAGAGGTTTGTCTTTACCCGTGTGTCTGGGTGAATGTTTTTGAAGTAGTTAATTTAGGGTTCCATCTCTCCATCACATTGGTGGATTTTCACTTGAATCCTCAATTTCCTGTCTGTTAGTTGTCGACATATTGTTGAACTACAGACCATGCAAATGAAAAGGAAATAAACACAACTGTAAAACACTCCAATCTTCTACTGTTTGCTTGCACTTGAGTTAAGTGGATGACTTTCAACCCTAATAATTCCATCAGGATGCATTTCGTAGTTTACTTAATTGTCTTGCTATGTGTCAGCCTCAAGGTCACCCGCCTAGCAGACACTGAGAAGCGTAGCGGTGTCATTTAGGCTCACTGCAATAAGGGATTCACACTATTTACTGACGTCACAAGTCGGGTGGGTACTGATTGGGATGTAACATTGAGACACCTGTGCAAAGTAACACAAGGTCAAAGAATATGGGTGAGTGTCTGTGTGGGAAGTTGTATGCAGAGCAAGTTTACATTAAACATCGAAGCTTATTGAACATGACAAATCTCTTGCTTGGTGACAGAGAAAGAAGCCTCTTCTTGGAAACTTGGCTTGCTGCTGTTGGTCTTTGTAAACCTTTCTCAATAGATTGTTTGCTTTATTAACAGCTGGGGTTTCTACTGTTGTTTTTTTGTGTGTGTGTGGGGTGGCTGAGAGTGTGAGACTTTCTTTGTGCACAGGCATGGCTTGGTGTGTGCTTGTTTGTATTAGTCAATCTCTCTGTGTGTGCGTGTCCGCATGTCACTCTGTGAGTAATTGTACAGTGTGTGTGTGTGCCGTGCATATTCGTTTCTGGAGTCTTTGCTGTATTTGTAAAGATGTTTGCATGCATATCTACTTCGTACAGTACATACAAAAAGGGTATTTGAGTGTCTGTGTGTGTGCAGTCATTGTGTGTATATATATATATATATATATATATATATATATATATATATATATATATATATATGTGTGTGTGTGTGTAGACGTGTGACTGTGTGTATACGCCAGTGCCTTGCAGAGCGGAAATTTCCTTGCCCCTGAGCCGTTCTCGTCCTCAGGAATTTCCCTGAGTGGGCAGACGGCGCTTCCTGAATAAATGTTGTTGTTTTTCCCCCTCGTTCCTTTTCTCTCTCTGAAAGGGAAACTGTTCTCACATGCCAACAGCCAAGTGGAGAGCAGCCCCGTTCTCTTCCTGTTTGAAACACACTCCACATGACATCAAGGAAAGAAGGGGTTTTGGGGGAAAGTGGGGTCATAGTTCCCCACCCCAAACCAGCCAGGGAGCAAACTGATCCCACCAGACAGATTGATGCTTAAAAGACATAGAATTTTTTTACATTTTAGTCATTAGCAGACGCCTTATCCCAGAGGCTTACAGTTAGTGAGTGCACACGTTTTCATACTGAGCTACAGGAGGCCTATGTTGCTAATGCTACCCATTCTTCCCTTTAAAGGGCGACTGCACTTCCCTTTGGCTTTTTTAAAAGATTGCTCAATAAGAAATGCTAGAGACCATGACTGAAGCCAAACCAGAGTTGTCTTGGGGGGTGGTTTGATGTGGTTGTCTTATGTTTGCATATAGACTCTTTCCAGTATACGACACTGACAGATGGCATTGGGACTCTTGGCTGCAGTAAGGTTCATTCCCGGGCTGTGCCACAACCGGCGGGGAGTCCCATAGCACGGCGCACAATTGGCCCAGCGTCGTCTGGGTTAGGGAGGGTTTGGCCGGGGGGCTTTACTTGGTTCATCTCGCTCTAGTGGCTCCTTGTGGCGTGCTGGGTGCATGCGGGCTGATCCCGGTCGCCAGTTGAACGGTGTTTCCTCTGACACGTTCGGTGCGGCTGGCTTCCGGGTTAAGGAGCGCAGTTAGGCGAAGGGTCATGTTTCAGAGGATGGCATGACTCCACCTTTGACTCTCCCAAGCCCGTTGGGGAGTTGCAGCGATGAGACAAAAATAATAATACATTATTAAAAAAATCCAACATGTAAAATAGAGGCTTTTTTTTGCTGTCGTTCTATAAGAACTTCCCCGTGTTCTGCACACCAACTTGGCGTAATTCGCCTCGTGAGGCAATGATTGCAAACACAGAAAGGGTCGTCTATTGTACCCTGGCATGTGTTGTTTGTCCCTCCTGAGTCACTGTTGCAACAACAACCACTTCCTCAAAATATTAATTAATTTAGACAATTTTTTGCCGAGGAGGTCTTAGTCGTGCAATTTTTGCATCTAGCTAAGGTGTCTGGTGCATTAATCCTTAAGTAAAAACATTTGCATGAAAAACTAGTCCGTGCACTGCATACAGTCCATCGAGCCGGGAAAGTCTGGCTCCACGCTCAGGACTGATTTCTGAGAACAAATAATAATCTTTACAACATTCATCTGCAAGCTGTCAAACTATTGTGCCAAATAAAGTTCATAAGCAACACACTGTTTATCAGTGTACAAAATCACTTGTAGCTTAGCGAAGTTCCCAACTCTGTGTTTGTCAATGAAGCTAACAAGTAGAAGCTAGCAGGCACATTGAGCAGCCAGCCCACAATTGGCTTATCAAGTAACTGGCGAATGTGTGTGCTTCGAGTGCCGTTTAAATTTTTTTTTCTCACTATCTATTACCAGAGTGTGCAGCTGTCTGACAGTGTTTCAAAGGGAATCATGTTACAAAACAGGTCATGGGGAGAAACAAGATGCTTGCGAATGGGTTTTGGAAAAGTGCTCCTGATCGTCTCTCAATTCTCATTTTTGCCCAAAAAAGTGTGCAGACTCGAGTGATTGACACTATCAAACATTCAAAAAGTGGCCACTCCATAAAGGGCTTAGGGCCAAGGGTTATTTCATCGTAACGTTGGCGACGTGTTGTCTTATGTAAAAAACAAGTCTGAGTGAGCGTTGTGTAATGGGCAGGTTGTCTACACTGCTCTGAGGTTCTGGCTGCTATGACGTGTCGTAGTGGGCAGATCATAATCCACTACCGTCTACCCCCCAGTACCAATTGGATGACAAACTAATTTACAGAACTCCAGTTTTTGGACCAAAGACTGACTTTATGACCAAAATTATCCTATTTACATTTGAGTTAATTTTGACACTAGAATTAATGTTTCTAACTCATACCGATGGCACAAAAAACAAGCTACTTTCGTTTCAAATGGCTAAGGGGCAGTTTACCTTTTTTAAGTGAAGGGGCTACTGCAGATATCATTAGAATAGATGACATGCAAATTTTCATGACATGGCCTTGGTCATTGTGGTTTAATACAGAATAATTCTGGATTGAACAACGAGGTCAAACTGAGAACAGCTATTCATTTGAACATCTCTGAAACCACTTTAGCTGGGCTGATGTACAGTTGAAGTCGGAAGTTTACATACACTCAGGTTAGAGTCATTAAAACTGGTTTTTCAACCACTCCAAACATTTCTTGTTAACAACAAGTTTGGCAAGGGAGACATCTACTTTGTGCATGACACAAGAATTTTTCCAACAATTGTTTACAGACAGATTATTTTAATTTTATAATTCACTGTATCTACAATTCCAGTGGATCAGAAATTGACATACACTAAGTTGACTGTGCCTTTTAAACAGCTTGGAAAATTCCAGAAATTGAGTGTATTGGCTTTAGAAGCGTTTCTGATAGGCTAATTGACATAATTTTGAGTCAATTCGAGGTGTACCTGTGGATGTATTTCAAGGCCTACCTTCAAACTCAGTGCCTCTTTGCTTGACATCATGGGAAAATCAAAAGAAATCAGCCAAGACCTCAGAAAAAAATTGCAGACCTCCACAAGTCTGGTTCATCCTTGGGAGCAATTTCACATACGCTGAAGGTACCACGTTCATCTGTACAAACAATAGTACGCAAGTATAAACACCATGGGACCACACAGTATCATACCGCTCAGGAAGGAGAGACGTGGTCTGTCTCCTAGAGATAAACGTGGCTTTGGTGCGAGAAGTGCAAATCAATCCCAGAACAACAGCAAAGGACCTTTGTGAAGATGCTGGAGGAAAGAGGTACAGAAGTATCTATATCCACAGTAAAAACGAGTCCTATATCGAAAACCGAAAGGCCACTCAGCAAAGAAGAAGCCACTGCTCCAAAACCGCCAAAAAAAAGCCAGACTACGGTTTGCAACTGCACATGGGGACAAAGATCAGTACTTTTTTTGGAGAAATGTCCTCTGGTCTGATGAAACAAAAATAGAACTGTTTGGAATAATGACCATCGTTATGTTTGGAGGAAAAAGGGGAGCTTGCAAGCCGGAACACCATCCCAAACGTGAAGCACTGGGGTGGCGGCATCATGCTGTGGGGATGCTTTTTGCTGCAGGAGGACTGGTGCACTTCACAAAATAGATGGCATCATGAGGAAGGAAAATTATGTGGATATATTGAAGCAACATCTCAAGACATCAGTCAGGAAGTTAAAGCTGGTCGCAAAATGGGTCTTCCAAATGGACAATGACCCCAAGCATACTTCCAAAGTTGTGGCAAAATGGCTTAAGGACAATAAAGTCATGGTATTGGAGTGGCCATCACAAATCCCTGACCTCAATCCTATTGAAAATCTGTGGGCAGAACTGAAAAAACGTGTGCGAGCAAAGAAGCCTACAAACCTGACTCAGTTACACCAGCTCTATCAGGAGGAATAGGCCAAAATCACCCAACTTATTGTGGGAAGCTTGTGGAAGGCTACCCGAAAAGTTTGACCCAAGTTAAACAATTTAAAGGCAATGCTACCAAATACTAATTGAGTGTATGTAAACTTCTGACCCACTGGGAATGGGATGAAAGAAATAAAAGCTGAAATAAATTATTCTCTCTACTATTATTCTGACATTTCACATTCTTAAAATAAAGTGGTGATCCTAACTGACCTAAGACAGGGAATTATTACTAGGATTAAATGTCAGGAACTGTGAAAAACTGAGTTTTTAAATGTATTTGGCTAAGGTGTATGTAAACTTCCGACTTCAACTGTATGTTCCTAATACATCTGCATGATTTAGTATGCAGCATGTCATACATGACCTTCAATCCTGTAAGGGTCTGTTAATGTGAAACATTGCTTTTATTTAAGTTCTTGGTTGGTATTCTATGGCTCTAAGTCTCGTTTGAGAACCAGTGTCCACAATAAGATTTTAAAAAGCAGTCAGTTGAAACTTTTAAGGGCATAGCTAGCCGTAGTCTGTTTTGAACAATAACCTCTATCTAGCATGTACATGTTCAGTGGTCTGTTTGCCCAAAGAGAAGGGAAATCATGGTAGCTGGTAGGTGTGCATTTAAAATTCACAAGTGTAGCTTTTGAAGTACAGCATTAGTAGCAGTACTACTCGTTCCTGCATTTTCTAAAAGAGGGCGGACCTTCTCTTATAAAAAAAAGCATAAATAGAATCAGTGAAGGCAGAACTTATTGAAAACAAACTACAGTACATGAGCCAACTTGCCCCCAATGCGCAACATACTTATCAAACAGGTTGGACTACTTCCTCCCCATAAACCAAGCGTTTGATTGGTCATCTGTTTTATGCTTGTTTTGACTGGATGAAGTCCAATCCGGCTAGACTTGGGACAGGCAGTTTCCGATAAGGTGAAGAATGTAGTTTGTTGGAGGGGCGATAAAGTGAAGGACAGAAACCGGGAGAGTGAGGGTGTGAGTAGGGGAAATGTGTAAGGTGTCACACCCTCATGTCTGTGACCAAGGTCAAAAGGCCTCCTCCCCTCCCTCCTCTTCTCCTTCCTACTCTGCATGAAGAAAAGCTATTTTCAATCAAGAATGAAAGAGCAATATCCGCCTCTTCATTCAAGAGGGAAAGCAAACATTTGCAGCAGAGGTGATTGACTAGAGAGAGCATTGATTCAGGATGTTTTGACCAAAGTCCTTAGCTGTCAAAAGTATTTGCAGACTTCTATAGCATTTACAGTACATTCACAAAAAATATGTTGTTATTCATTCCAGGTAAAACTGACACACACACACACACACACATTACTGGTCGACCTTAGAGTTCTACAGAATGGACACATATTTCCCCTGAATGTTCTGTTTTTGCCGAGAGAGGGGTAGGGTGAGAGGCGTTAAAGAGGTTGGGGGGTTGTGGAGGGTAACAACGAAACAAGATACAAGTGATCTCATCCCCTTCTCTCCTTCATTCATCCCAAGCGTCTTACGAGTTGCCCCCCGCAACAGCAGGCACCACTTTGTGTGTGTGTGTGTGTGTGTGTGTGTGTGTGTGCGTGCGGGGGGCCTGCAAATCCACAGAGTGAAAATTATGTGTCATCAGAGAGGATTAGTAGCCTACGGTTTAGTCAAGGGCCTTTCGGTTGATCCGCCAGGCGTAGTTCGAGAGTGTTTCATCCCATACACAAACAGACTGCACACCAGAAACCCGAGATGGTGTCCAACAAAGACACGGATGGTGAAACGAGAGCGGGGCTGAAATTGATTTGGTCATGAACACTGAAACAATAAATCTGTTGCATGTTCTTACACAACTGAAATGTGAAAAGGATTGGGCGCAAAAGGGGGAAACTTCTCTGAGCCCGTGAGGGACAGAGTAAGATGTAGGGCTAATCAAAGAGGCACTGTCACTCTCTCTTTTTCTGGCTGCCTCTGTGAGCTCTCTCTCTCTCTCTCTGCGCATGTGTTTGTGTCTGCTGACTCTTAATATCCGTTTCTATTTCTGTTGGGCTATCCCTTCTTTTTCAACCCCTTCTTTTCTCCCTCTGGTTACTGCTTCTCTTTTCCCCCTCCCCCCCCCTTATTTACCTCTCATATCTCTCCCTTTTTCTACCACTTCTCCGTTGTTGTTTCTGGTTCCCATCCCTCTTTCTATCCCCCTCCGCGTTCTACCCTTTTCTCACTCTGCTCTCTCCGTTGCCGGCTGACTGTTGATAAACCTCACAGCGTCTCTCCCTAACCGTACCACAGGAAGTTTCCTGTGCTGAAACGGAGCCCATGCTGGATCGCTTCCTGCCCAAGTGCTGGGACACGTTTGTTTGGGCCCTTCCTCCTCTATTCTCCCCCCACTCCTTCCCCTCCACTGGGCCCTGTGCAGATGGCTGGGTCTGGCAGGCCGGATCTCAGAGGGGTTTTGGCAGCGTTGTGCCTTCCCTTCTCTTGTTCTCTCTCTCCAGCCCTGGAGAGAACATACCACGGCAGTGACCTCACAACCAGGGCCTCCCTGTACGCTGTACACATCACTAAGGTCATGTGATTAAGGGGTCACCCGTAGGCGACACAGCTGGTGGATGCTGAGCATATGGTAATTAGATCTGTTCTCTTGTTAGGTGCTACTGGTAACTTACTGATGGCGTTTCTGTTTTCACTACGGGAGTCAATGGCATTGTTTGGTTGTTCAATCTAAAATCCAGAGCTGGAATTAGAAAAAGACATCTAGATTGAAAGGGTAAAAGGATATGAAAAACATATTTCATTGGGACATTGTTTGGCATTCTAAAATTCCTGCAAAAAATGGGCGTAGCATGTTATTCTTCAACACCGGTATCCAACTGTTATATGTTTACAGCTCTTTACTCATAATGAGGGCCCCTTTACCTGTCATATGTTACCCCTCGGGGTGCCAATTGGCCCCTGTGACAATCTGTAGTATTTTTTCTCAGACTTTGGTTCTGACTTGACTGTTTGTGGAGACTATGTAAGTAGACGCTTGTGTACCCTGTGTAGTGATGGAATAGACTACATAAAACATTCCATGACACATCTACTCATCAAGTTGTTCACTGTGGGTTATGTCCATAGGCTATATTCAAGAGATAAACTTTCCCTTCACAAGTCTATCACAAGCCCTGCCAATGTCTCATCTCTCTCTATCTTGCTATCTTTCTGAATATGGAAAGGAAGAGGGAAATGGGAAACTGGCAATCTAAGAGAAGTTTCTTTTTTATATTGATTGTTCCCTGTTTAAAACGTCCTTTGTTTGATGGGCGGGGGGAACCGAGCACGGTTCTGATTACTCGTGTGACAGTGACGTTGCGCGCGCCGCGCCAAAGATAACAACTGTCCCATTCCAAGAGGAAGTGTTTGAGGCCTGGCGATAAGTGAGACGTTGAGAAACTGCCGCTTTTTTTGTCTGGTGTGGGCGTGATGGATGCTGCTCTGGTGGTTTGCTCTGTGTGTGTGTGAGGGAGTCCATGAGGTGAAGCACAACGATACGCCTGTAAATCCTAGTACAAATACACAGATATATTCATGTAAATATAGGCCACCAGTACCAAATGACATCATCTAGATCAGGGCTCTCCAACCCTCTTCCTGGAGAGATACCCTCCTGCTACAGACGCCAGAGAAAACATTTCCTGACACAAAACAACACTGACTTTTCTGTCAATGATTTATGTGCTAAACATATAGTAATCCCTATTGCATTATGATGAGCAAGACTGGGAAAACAAATGAATTGACTCATATGCCGTATAAACCCATGGTAAGGCTTTCCAGCTGATATGAATGACATGCTGTTTACTTTTCTAGACATCCACTGCCTCTGATTGCCGCAGTCACACACACCATTGTTTTCCCTTTGCGAAAACTATTGTATTGTCCATGTGTGGGTTTAACGAAGAATGTAATGTGATTTTATGACATACATTTCCTAAAAAGAATGAATGGAATGCACCTCAAGGTTTGATTCAACCCATTGTTATTGTTTAGGTTACAAGGAACAAGGTTATCATTTAGTAAGTCATGGTCTTGGACACACATTTGTGGTGAGCGTTGATTCCTAGGCTATTGCTCATTGCAGTCAGTCACTATACGTTTGGGCAATCCATCAGTGCAGATGTTTCGCTCTCGTAAGTTCCCACGGCAGTGAAATAAATATTTCAGAGACTGCAGGGTGAAAGATGTCAGCGCTATTTCCTCTGGTATTCCTCAGTGTATCCTTGCCATTTATGAACTATTTATTAGATTAGTCTATTACACATTTATTCATACACTATGTTTTAGACTGACTGAGAGAAAGCCACAGGCTTTCCTTTGCAAACTACATGTCTACCAAGGTTAACTCACAAATACTGACAAACATGAAGCAAATATGAAATTAATGTACTGTATGTGAGTACGTCTGACTTAAGTTTCCTCTTTCTTGTTCTCCACCTCCTCCATTCCTGCACTTTGTTTATCTCACCTCATACCCTTCATCTTCCCCCTCTCCGCTAATCCTCTAATCAATCCCTCTTTTACTTTGATCTCCTTTCCTCATTTCCCCTTTTACTGCCCCCTCTGTCTCCTTCTTCCTCTCTCCCTTTTCTCCTTCCTTTACTTCCCCCCGGTCTCCCCCCTCCTCTCTCTTTCTCTCTCTCTCTCTCCTATCACTCATCTCTCCCTCCATCCCCCCACCCCCCAGGCCTGCAGCCGGTGTTTTGGAGCAGGGAGGACGTGGGGCCAGTGGCTGCGCTGGGGGAGAGGAGTTTGCCCTGCGGCCCAACACCAGCGGTGGCAGCTTCCAGATGAACGCAAGGCCCTGCTCCTCCTCACCAAGGAGGACTTCCGCTACCGCCGCCCCACTCCGGTACGCCCACCTCCCACGGCCCTTGTTAAATCAAAGGGTTGCAAATGTTATTATAACACATTTTTCTAACAACATGCTCATGTTTAACAATAATTAATATTGAAGGGGGAATTACTTTGGAGAAATGGCACAGTGACCTCAGATAATAGTCTTGTGTCTAGAGCATACACTGAATGTCTTTGATAGACCTTTAGACGATATTTGTAAAATATGTCAGTAGATCTGCTCAGCTGGAAGAAAGCAAGAGGAAGAACAATATCAGGCGATTCAGCAGCTGCCTTAGTGGAGTTGCTGTCTGTCTTAGTTGTTGGGGGGAGGAAGTAGGAGATTGGTTGGGTAAATGGGCCGATCAGGAAGTGCAAACCGACCTCAACTGTCACCTGCTAACACCAGGAATTTCCCTGCAGCGCCGTGTTAGAAACAGCAGGGCCAGAAAGTGAGAACTGAAAGGGGTGTATGTGTGCGTGTGTGTGTGCCTGTGGCATCTTCACTTCCTTATGTGTGTGACTGTGTCAGTACGTGTGTGTGCTGGAGTGTGTGTGTGCCTGCGGCTTCACTTCCTTTATGAGAACCATTTCCTTGATGTTCTGACGGGAAGCCTCTCAAATCGAAGAGAAAAAAAGTCCCTCCATTTTCTTTGAGGGGAAATACTCTCTCTGAGCCCTTCATATACAGGTAACGAGTTACATCTTTCAGGGGTGGCTTGGTAATGCAATTTTTACACATTGAGCATATACGTGCTAAGTTACTGTCTCTTGGCATGCTGAATCATTAGAACACTATGACTCTTGTCCTGATATCATTTCCCATCTGTTTGGTCCAGACATGTTTTTAGACTCCAGTAAAGATCACTGGTCGGAGCCTGATCCTTTTGACTGACATTGATTGACAGCTGCTGCCATGTCTATGTGGTACGCCATTGGAGGGGCTCATACGGTAACCTCTGACCTCTAACCTCTGACCTGTGTCTCCTGCAGGGGACGTCCTGTACGAGCTGCTGCTAGCACATCCTGAAGCAGAGGAAGCCACACGTCCCTACCTGCCGCCTACTTCCCCCGGCAACTCCTTACCCTCTGCCAGAGTGGGAGCTCCAGCACCACAAACTGGAAGGTCAGTGATGTTCAATAGGCACACTGTAGCAAAAAGGCTTTGTAACGGCAAAGAAAATCTGTGTTCAGACAAGTTCAGGTTGTACATTACGTTTCACTCTCCCTACTGAACACCAGCCTGACGATGTTCCTGAGATCACACAAACTGAAGAAAGAATCGAGAGGACGATTACAGGGAAGCGTTGAATTGAATGGGGGAACACGGTGGCGTTGAGTTCAACAACTTTAGGATGGTTGTTGATTATTATAACGTGATCTTAGAGAGCCAGTTCAATCAGACCAATATGAAATCGACTTATTAGCCTATGGGGGGAAAAACGACAACATTTGAGGCCCACCATGGAGTGGAATATTGAACGTATGACCATTGCATCACTTTCCTGACATTATTATTTTGTTATTCATCAAACTTGTCTGGGGAGAAGGATTTCACAATTCTGTTCTTGTCAAGGGGAATTTGTCGTGAGTAAATTCCCCAGAAGAACCCAACTGATCTGACTTCTGTTTCGCAGGAGTTACTCAACAATCTTAGACAGTGGCTTCAATTCAAGTATTTAATAACACACGATCAGCGAAAATCAGTTGGTCAGGTGTAGCAATACTTGCGTAGAAAGCATCTCAAGTTTGCTTTAAGTGAATCTGACAAAAGTAACGTGGTTCAATTGCCTACTCTAGACTCTAGAGGAGAGGCTGTTTAAGTCTCTGTTTACCATCCACCCGAAAAGGGGAGGGACTTGCCTTCCGTGCTACACTTTGGACTCCTTTCCCTGCCATGGAATAGAAGGTGAGGTGTGGGGTTGGAGTGTTGACAGTGAAACCTGCTCCACAAGGAAATGCTTCTATATTTAAACAATCTTGGTCTAGCAGTCCACTATCTACAGTTCTTCATCTCTACATGATTTATAGGGGAAGTGATTGAGTTAGATGATTAAGATGCTCGCATGACTTCCTTGTTGTTTGGTAAGCAGAAGCAAAGATATTTATTTCTTGTAAATACTGTAAGTACTGTAATATCCTACCCAGTAGAGGGCAGTCCAAACCAATCACTAATAATCTACCACCCACATACATTGTGAGACATGATGACGTTTGTAAGTGGGTGTAGTGACATCTACTGGACGTCATGTAAATATGTTTGAAACATATGCCCTTCATTGCAGAAACGGTACGGCGGACACCACGTGGTACAGAGCCCCTACCCCAGCACTCCTCCCACCATCGAGCTCCGACACAGCTCCGCTCGCCAATCCAACCCACATCCCGCCTCTCCCCCTGGACCCCAACCACCCACGCCCTGGTGCCGGGGGACCACCTCCAGACGTCCTCCCAGCTGCCCGACAACAACCACCAATTGCCCGAGGACTTGTACACTCTGTCGGTGTCCCCGGTCACCCCTAACGGCCGCTGCGCCACGCCCCGCGAGGTCCCTGCCCAGGCAGCCCCGGGGTGCTCAGGACGCTGCCCCCATCGTGTCATCCAGCTCATGCCCAGCGCCATCATGCACCCCCTGCTGCTCAGCCCAGGCGAGGAGGTGCTGCTGAGACTTCAGGGCATGGCCGTGGGGGGCCACACACCTCAGGCCCCACTGAAAATGGTGAGGGGAAAGGCCACATCCAGCTGGCACTGGCCCACCACCAGCAGCAGCAACATGCTCTGCATCAGCAGGAGGAGGCGCCGCACAGGAACCACCACGTCATCATGCCCGTCCGCCACCAGAGGAGCAGGCAATGCCCATTGGACGGATAGCAGGTAACTAACGCTCCTAACTACTAAGGGTTCATCTTAGAGGGTGGTGTTCACGGCTTCAACCAACTCTCTGGATAAAGTGTGGCTAAAAGACAGCTAAAGTTGAAGTTAAACAGGTACTGTGTTCCCAGACTGCAGGCTGCTGTGGGACTACGTCTACCAGCTCCTCTCAGACAGCCGGTGCGAGAACTACATCCGCTGGGAGGACACAGAGACCAAAGTCTTCCGTGCATCATGGACCCCAATGGCCTGGCTCGCCTGTGGGGAACCACAAGGTAACGCAACTACACCCCCCAGTGTTTGATTGGAAAAGGCATTTTCCCACAGTGCCGGTTTTCTAAAAAGTTCTGTGTAAAAGTTGTAAGTTGTTCCATTGGTTTTAACAGAACAGGACCAATATGACATACGAGAAGATGTCACGAGTACTGAGACACTACTACAAACTGAACATTATCAGGAAAGAGCCAGGACAGAGACTCTTATTCAGGTATGGTAGGGGTTGAGTTAAAACCCAATAATGATTTGAAGTAAAAACAATATATACACTTGTCCAGTTTGAGTTAACTAATGATTAACCACTGTGTGTATGTGTGGTTCAGGTTCATGAAAACCCCAGATGAGATTATGAGTGGACAAACTGAAAGGCTGGATCACATAGAGTCTGACACGGACGATCAAATCTACATCAAAGAGGAATGCTGAGGCCTCTGGGGAAATGGAGTCCACTAAAGGAATGAACTACTACAGCCGCTGATGCCTTTCGGAAAGCAGCCGACAATCGTCTCAAACCGAAGAGCGCCGGACATTCACTCTATCTAAAACTCAGAGGAACTTGAAGGTGACGATCTCTAGATTCCCTTTAAAACTTTAAGATTTTCTTTCCAGACAAATCTTATCAGTTGTTTTCTGTCTTAATGCAAGGGAGTTCAAAGGACCTGGCTGACAAGTATATCTCATGAGACTTTTAAAAAAGCATTCCTTTTCCCTGAACTGCCACAGCAAATCAATCATTTAATGTTTGTCATGTCATACATTGTTGATTTTTTTCTTCTCCACATGTGCATTAAGTATAAGAAAATGTTGCAATTTATGCAAATAATGGGAGGGTGTGTGTAGCTGGAACGTCTTCACCACAGAATAAATCTTTTGATCAATTTGTATGGCCGACCTCTTTAAAATGCATCTGACCTTATTGCCTGAAGCATATGTCTAGTAATCATTCCTGAAACGATTGAATGAAGTGATATGTAGGCTAAATGTATGGTGAACTTTTTTTTTCTTCTTAATTTTTTTACATAAGACGTGAAGTTTGGAACTTTATTCTGGGAAACAATCCACATGGTGGCAATGCTGCACCACTTTTGACTGTAAACCATCATAGTTCACTGCACTGTAGACCAAGTCCAGCTCTATTGAAGTTAAAGTTCCAATGCAGCTGTTTTTATCTCAATATCAAATCATTTCCGGGTAACAATTAGTACAGTACTGTGGTTTTGTTTTCAATTAAAATTGTCAAAAAGAAAACAAATAGCTTCTTAGCAAAGAGCAATTTCTCAAGCAAGAATTTTGTTAGGACTGTCTGGGGAGTAGTCCTTGAGTGGGGAGGGGAAAACTGAAAACTAGCTGTTATTGGCAGAGGGGAATTTTCTTATTGGTCTATTAACTAATGATGTCACCAGGCAGGCCAAAACTCCACCCCACCAAAACAGGCTTGAAATTGTAGGCGGTCTTTTCAAACAGCTCTTACACTAAAAGGGCATTATTATAATTTTCACAATTTCACAGTATTATTCCATAGTGTGGATGTGTGTAGGTGTATATACACAGGAAAATCACGTTTTTGACTGCACTGGGCCTTTAAGAGGTTAATTAAAGTGTGTGCAATATCCAACAACACCTGTTCTCACATAAGACCAAACCCAAAAGGCCTCAATACAATAGATCTATACTTATGCAAAACGGGTCTCCTAACACTCACATATGCCAAAGTTAAATCTTGCACATTACTAGACCAATGCAAATACTACCCCCTAGGCTATGATGTCATGTCTATTACAACTTTTTAAGAATCATATTTAACGATATCATGATGCAATTCAATGTCATCAATCGAAATTCCCATTGCGTAAAAGCGCAAAGAGATTTTTGTGTGGCTCTGATGTGATTGACCAATGTAGGCCATTAGTGTGTTTTACGGAGTGGCGATGGATAGTGTTAGTGGCTTTGTGTGTGCTATATGATGGGTTGTTGGAGTCTGTGATGAGCGCGGCGGGTGGGTGTTATTGTGATGATGATAAATTGGTGCGCACGGCGCGATGCAGCTAGTTGATGCAACTCAGTGGAATACAGACTGGGTGCCGCAACTGAGGCAGAAGTCGGGACAATTTAACTTCAATTTTGATCTTATTATCAATTTTTATGTTAGATTATATTTTATTTTTCTCACTTCAAGGTTGATCACACTCCGCTAAGACTGGGACAAATTAATTACAGTGTATTCACACATTGGACAAAAATAGCTGACTCTCTATCAGAAAGCATAAGAAGAAGACGAGAAAGTACCTGTATAATTTGGCTGTGCTCTATCAATCTACAGTAAGTATTTGTTCCAAGAAAACGAGCAGTTTTTTTGTGTGCGGGGGATTTAATTTTCGGATAATCATCACTGTGTCAAGCAATATTGGACCGGTCCTGCACAAATCTAGGCTGTGCGATGTGCGCGTGGACTGACGCACCGTGGATTGTAGCAGTAGATGGATTAAAGGGCAACCTTTAAAACTCCTGGAGGGCGCAAGGTGCGCGGAAGGGAGCGGGCAGCAGGTATGAAAAGATGCTTGATTTTAGACACACTTGGTCAATTTTGTGTGCTGATAATGATGGGTTACTGACAAAAAAAAAATCTTTAAAAAAGTGCAGTAGGACTATTTTTTTTTATTGCGTGTTACAAGAGAGTTTGGCTAAAAGGAGTACCACTAGGCACATATGTATTTCAACGCCTAGTTTTGATTTACATTTGGTTGAGTTGTCAACTAACGGGAATTCAACGGAAATGAACAAACAATGTACATGTATTGGATTTAGGGTTAAAAGTTGGGTGGAAAAAGAGGACCTTTTACTTAGTTGATTACTTTTTGCAAATCAATCAGTTTTTCACCTTGATTCAATGGATCACATTTGTTGTTGTTGAAATTATGTAGAAACAATTTTGATTCAACCTGTTTTTCAAGAAGTGCTTAACTTGAATCTTTTCAATATCAATCAAGTCTGAAATAATTAGCGCGATAATGATGTTTTTAATTTGATGTTGATCAGACTAGCTCACAGCATGAGTTTAATTGCCAGTAATCGCCTCATCTCGAGAAAGCGCACCTCAGAGTGGTGTGTGGAACTCCATTTATTAGGCTCTGCCAACTGCATCCTTTCATTGTTTATTTCTCTAGATCAAAAAGTTGAACCACTGACATTTCTGGCATCATTGTAACTATTTAGATTATCTTTATAATTAGAAAATGTAGTTGACAGGGAGTGAATAAATGCCGCAGGAGATGTATGCTAATTCCAGATCTTGAATAGGCCATCTAAAACTGGTTCTCTTGAACCTTCAGAATCAGACATCCCTTAATCCTTTGACCCCTTAATATGGTTCAACTGTCAAGTTGTTATTTGGTCTGGGGCCGTTAATCAGGGAAAACATATATGGTGATCCTCATCACTTTTTATGCACAGATATCCATTGGTCTGTGGAGTGCAATCATTGTATTCAGTGGGTTGCATACAAGATAGAGATGCTGTTAACATGGTACTGTCAAGATCCAATACTGAATAGGCTTGTAAATTAACAGGCTAAATGCATGAAAGGCAAGTGTGTCGCTGGATAGCATGCAACCTAATGACTAGCTGTTCAACACAAGACAGTATACCAGAACAAAAGCATAGGAGATTTATGTAGGCAGGAAATCATGTAATTTAAAACAAAGGGATTAAAACTAAAATTATCTCTCACTGTGGAGAAGCTAAATGTGTTCTGTTATCAGCAAAACCTAGGGTTTCAATCAAATAGGTTGTCTGTCTTTTATTTTACTGTGTATCTGCACCTTACACCCTCCATACCAATTCAGAGGCACATGAGGTGTTTTTGCATCACCACAAGTATCGTACAGATTTACTGAGAGGCTTGATATGAAATAGACTTTAAAATGTGGTTTTCCTACTGGCAGTCAGATAGAGCAAGTTAATGACAGCTTTGATACATACCACGCATACACTATAGATGATGTAAACTAAATGTGGAGTTGAAGAGCCTTGTGGTGTTAGGGATGACGTTATCATAAATCTCAGTCAATAGAATATCTAAGCGTTTGTCAGGCTGCTACTAGAATAATATTCCATATTTATTGCTATATCTCACACTGACATTGTTAATCAGATGATACATGAGCATTTGTCACCAGTGACAATTATATTACACCTCAGGGAGAGGGCGTATAGGTTTCAAAGATGGGAAGAATTTGCCCACACAGGAGAGAGAAACACGCACGATAGCGAACACCGAACACACACACACACACACACACACACATAACACACACAGGTGAATACATAGTAGTTAATCAACTCACATCAATAACATCTACTGACACCTACCTTAACTCCCTCAAACAGACAATGATGGGCACATTGGTTATTGGGGGACTTATGAGAAATTCTCCACTGGTGATGGTGAACTGTTGCAGATCTGGCCAGACAATGATGATTCTAATGTACATCCATGGTGTGTACTGTGCCCCTTCCCATTCAGGGCATTACCACTGGTCCATCCATCTTATGAATTTGAGAGTGGTTACATTTCCTCAGCTCATTCCTTCATTTTATCAAACAAAGTGGCAGGGGTTAGGCTGTTGAAAATGACAGATTTGTGGGGGGAGAGGGTTATTTTAGTTGATGTGAGATGTAGATTATGTTGGAGGGTGGTTCAAGAGGGAGGACGGGGGGGGACTGGTGAAGGTTGTTGGTAAAGATATGTGTGTTTGAGAAGTAATACGAGAAGGGGTATGAACCCAAGGGTAACCCATAAACCACCGGGGTTCAAGTTCTCTGGAGTTTTTGTATGTTGGTGAACTTTCAGTAAGAGTTAATGAGGCATCCTAGTTCAGGGGTTCCTAAAGTGGAGTTGGAGGAGGTATGGCAGGGGGTCATGGTAAGATCCTAAAAATACATCAAAAGTGGAAACCTACTCATTCAAGGTTTTTTATTTTTAAAAAACTATTTTTACATTAGAATAATAGTGTAAAATAAAATATGAAATAAACACATGGAATATGTAGTAACAAAAAGTTAAACAAATCAAAATATATTTTATATTTGAGATTTTAAATAGCCACCCTTTGCCTTGATGGCTTGGATTCCTCAACCAGCTTTTGAGGTAGTCACTGGAATGATTCAATTAAAGGGACTTTTAAAAGTTAATTTGTGGAATTTCTTCCTTAATGTGTTTGAGCCAATCAGTTGTGTTGTGACAAGTATATAGAAGATAGCATATTTGGTAAAAACCAAGTCATATTATGGCAAGAACAGTCAAATAAACTAAGAGAAACTACAGTCATAATAAGACATGAAGGTAGAATACGGAAAATTGAAAGTTAAGGATGATGAAAATGAGGACACAGATGTTAATATTTAAATGTAAAAAAATAGAAATAGAAATGAATTTTGGACAAGATATTTGTGGACAAAGTAGAGGGTAAATAAATGTAATATTATTCATCCACAATTTATGTTCTTAACTCCTTTAGATGAACAACATGGGCCCGGGAGGCAGAGGGATATTGGTATCAGAGTGAAGCCATCATTGACCATTTTTTTTTCTACTAAATTCTCTTGTATTCCCCCAAAATGGTGTTATGAATATAATGCATTGGAATTTAAGCTTTAAAACAGCAACTCTTTTCACTCTGCCCCATGGCAAAATCTGTAGAATTACAATAAATTAGGTTTAAAACTGCAATATTTTCTTCTGCCCAAAGGCAGAATGTGTAGAATTTGCATGAAATTAGCTTTTAAAACTGCAAAATGTTTCTCAGATTCGAGAGACTGGAAAATGTTATTTCCCAGGTGAGACTTGATTAGGTGGCATGCACTGCAGAAGATATAAAAGTGTATGCTATTTTAATTACAATAAATAGGAGTTGTGTTTAATATTCTGAGAGGGTCCACGATGCATATGCTATCACAAAAGGTGTCCTGATGCAAAAATGTTTGGGAACCCTTCCTAGTTCACTGACAGCAACCTCATGAGTTTATTTTGACGAATGCTCATGTTTTGGTTTGTGGTTAGCTGACATTTCTGAGTTGGGAACTCATTCAGGTACGGATTGATAAGGGTCACAGAGGAACATGACCTATAGTCCTAATGGGATTCTATAAAATCAATACATTGGGGATTAATCTATAGACAATTTCTCATTAGACCTAGCCTACATGGGTAGAATATCAAAAGGACACGTAGACAAACTAAATAAACATAGCCTATGACCTTAAGTACTTTTGTCACAACTTTTAAAATCAATGTGACATATCCTTGGTGTCACTTGAAAGGATTGGAATGTGATAGATTTTTATATTACTCTGCAAAGATAGAACCTATACGTAGTCGACTCTCTGGGCTCATTTTTTTGTGATCAAAACAAAAGACTTCAGAGGCCAAGGTACTCCTTTTCGAGAAACTATAGAAATGTGTGAGAAAAATTGGTAGTTGATTGGCACCGGCTGTGCCTGTGGATGTAGGGAAGCATTTTTCCCTGGTTCATTTTGATCTGCCTTTTCCAATTGGAGTTTAAACAAATTACAGCCGCAGAATAAATAAGAGAGCAGAAATGCCAAAATAACAGCAAACCCCGCCCCCCCCCACCTTTCATCTAACACAAAACCCCCACACACACACTCCTAACATACACCTCATGCTTCCTAGATGTTATTTTCTCCTATCTCGTCTCATCCAATCTTCATTTGTGGGCTTTGGCACTCTAGTGCCAGGGGTTTTGATGGGTTAGGATCATTTGCCAATGCGGGAGTAGCATCATGTCGCCTTTAGTTTGTTAGAGGCTGAAGGCTTTGTTCCTTTTCCAATTAACCCATGTCGTGGTGTTTCGACAATGTAGATCCCTCTGCCTTCCCCACCCCCTCCATCTCTTTCACGCCCTCTCACTCTTTTATTCTCTCCTCTCATTCCTCTTCCCTTGTCTCTGGAGAGGTAATTGTATATTTACATCAAATAATACTGAGTGAAGCAAGCTGTTTTGCACTGTGTTGTGCATCACATGCTTCTATAAGTGGTGGTTTAATTTAGCAGGATGAAAGAGGTTATAGTAGTTAGATTGGAAATATAAAATTTCACCATGCATTGAGTCACTTCCTGTTTGTGTGTTTATGACTAAAAAAAATGGCCCATCAAACTGGCCCTGTGAATCGGCTGTATACTGTGGATGGCGTATGGTTTTAAGTGGGTGGCTAGTAGGTATTGCCGTTGTCGACATCCGGTTTCAGCAATTGAGATGTGAGGATACCTTTTTAGAACCACAGACAACATTATTACACAATTATAAAAGAGTAGGTTATTGAACCTTGATGCTCTTCTAAGTTCATTTCGATGACCAAGCCCATTGGGCAAAAACTGGTTGAATCAACTGTTACGTAATTCCAACCCAAAAGAAATGTGATGACATTGAATCAACGTGGAAAACGATTGGATTGAAAAAGTAAGGGAATATCCTTTTTTTCACCCAACTTTTAACCTAAATCCAATGACAGGGTGAAATGTTTGGTGATTTAAATTAGAGTTGACACTCAAATGTAAATCAAAACTAGATGTTGAATTGACGCCTGTGCAGTGGGATGGTTATTAGGTTTCAAGCTCATTACATAGGCATTCGTGTGCACACAATCTAAATAACAACACTCCCCATTAAACGAAGATGGGCAGATGCGTCCCAGGACCCCCTTCTCTTCTGGTGCGGTGGTCTCACAACCCCTGTCCCAAATTGCCCCCCCCCCCCCCCCCCCCCCTTTCTCTTCCCCCCCCCCCCCCCCCTCATGGGCTGTCCCTCCAGTCAGCTGTGATCCTGTTTCAGACCGCGGTGTGCGTCCGCCTTTTCCCCACCACAGCGTTTTATCTCTCCTGCAGGGTTTAGCAGGGTCTGGTGTGGCCAGTGGCTTAAAAACATGGACGCAGGCTTGCCAGCAAGGCCAGGAGAAGTCTCAGACACAAATACCAAGATACTTTTGAGAGGAAGAAAACTCTCTCTTTTCCTTGCTTTTTGTTGGTTTGTGGGGCGAATATGTAGCATATCAAACTGTTGTTTACCAGTAGGTCTCTGACTCTTCAAAACAGACATTGTTAACCCTTTGAGCTAAAGCCAAGGTTGTAGCTCCAGGAGGCAATTGCGTTCAGGTCACAGACAAGGTGAATCAGCAACCTCCTGACTGTCAATGCCTGACTAGAGATTTAGACTAGGCGTTACAAATGTCTGGCATCACACCTCCCTTCAACACAACTAGGCAGCTCAAATGAGTTTCAGATAGCTTTGTTCTGTTCAAATCAAATTGTATTTGTCACAAGCTTCAGGAGACAACAGGGAAATGCTTACTTACAGGGTTTTACCAACAATGCAGAGTTAAAGATAAGATAAAATAAAATAATGTGAAAAGGATAATAAATGAATAAAGAATACAAATAACAAGTAAATATATGTATATACAGGTAGTAGAACAATATCACAGCTATATACAGGTAGTAGAACAATATCAGGCTATATACAGGTAGTAGAACAATATCATGGCTATATACAGGGAGTAGAACAATATCATGGCTATATACAGGAGTAGAACAATATATGGCTATATAAGAGAGAACAATATCATGGCATATAAGGAGTAGAACAATATCATGGCTATATACAGGTAGTAGAACAATATCATGGCTATATACAGGTAGTAGAACAATATCATGGCTATATACAGGGAGTAGCAGTGTGAGTCGATTTGCAGGGGGTACGAGGTAATTGAGGTAGTATGAACTCTAAAAAAAGTAGGGGTAAAGTGATAGGCAACAGGATAGATAATAGACAGTAGCTGCAGCGTATGTGGTGAGTGTGAAAGTGTGTGTGTGTGTGTGTGTAGGGCATGTAGTGTGTGTGTGTGTGTGTGTTTGTGTTGGGGTGTCAGTGTGAGCACTGTATGTGTGAGTTGTCATAGAGTCAGTGCAAGAGAATTAGTGCAAAAAAAGGGTAAATGCAGGTAGTCCGGGTAGCCATTTGATTAGCTATTTAGCAGTTTGTTTAGCAGTTTATGGCTTGGGGGTAGCAGCTGTTCAGGGTCCTGTTGGTTCCAGACTTGGTGCAATGGTACCGCTTGTATGCAGTAGCAGAGAGAACAGTCTGTGGCTGGAGTTCGAAAAAAAATGTGGGGCCCTCTGACACCGCCTGGTATAGAGGTCCTGGATGGCAGGGAGCTTGGCCCAGTGATGTATATGGGTCGACGCACTACCCCCTCTGTAGCGCCTTGTGGTGGATGTCAAGCAGCGGCCATATCAGGAGTGGTGATGCAGCCAGTCAAGATGCTTTCGATGGTGCAGCTGTAGAACCTTGAGGATCTGAGGGCCCATGCCAAACTCTCTACAGCCCCCTGAGGGGAAAGAGGGTAGGTCTCTTCACAAGGTGGAAGAGCTGTATTGTATTGTTGCTTACCTCACCACCTGGGGCCAAGCCCTCAGGAAGAAGGATCAGTTGCAGAGGGAGGTGTTAGTCCCATGGTTTGAGCTTAGTGATGAGTCAGGGCACTATGGTGTTGAACGCTGGAGCTGTAGCCAATGAACAGCATTCTCACGACAGTGGGGGAAAAAAAAGTATTTAGTAGCCAACACCATTGTGATTCCTACTTAAAAAAAGACGAGAGAGGGCTGTAATTTATCATAGTGACATCGCCAACTATGACAGAGCATATTGAGAAAAACAATCAGAAAATCACATTGTAGGATTAATTTATTTGCAAATTATGGTGGAAAATAAGTATTTGGTAATAAAAAAAGTTTTCAATATTTGTTATATACTTTTTTGGAATGACACAGGTAAACGTTGAAGTTTCACAAGGTTTTCACACACTGTTGTTGGTATTTTTGGCCCATTCCTCATGCAGCCTCTCTAGAGCAGTGATGTTTTGGGGCTAGCTGTCGCTGAGCAAATACAGACTTTCAACTCCCTCCTAAAGATTTTCTATGGGGGTTGAGATCCGGAGTCTGGCCAGGCCACCCAGGACCTTGAAAATGCTTCTTAGATGGCCACTCCTTGATGGTGTGTTTGGGATATTATGTGAAAGACCCAGCCACATTTAATCTTCAATGCCCCTGCTGAGGAAGGAGGTTACTAAAATCTCAATAATGGCCCCATATTCTTTTTCCCTTTACACGGATCAGTGCCGGTCCCTTTGCAGAAAACAGCCCCAAAGCATGATGTTTCCAGCCCCCATGCTTCACAGTAGGTATGGTGTTCTTTGGATGAACTCAGCATTCTTTGTCCTCCAAACACGACGAGCTGAGTTTTAAAAAATTATGACATATGACATTCTCCCCAATCTTCTGGATCATCCAAATGCACTGTAGCAAACTTCAGACGTGGCCTTTGGACATGTACTGGCTTAAGCAGGGGGGAACGTCGCCTTGAAACTGCAGGATTTGAGTCTCGGCGGCGTAGTGTGTTACTGATGGTAGGCTTCTGTTACTTTCTGGTCCCAGCGCTCTGCAGGTATTACTAGGGCCCCCCGGTGGTTTGGGATTTTTGCTCACCGCTCTTGTGATACCTTTGACCCCACGGGGTGAGATTATGGTGGAGCCCTGATAGGGAGATTATCAGTGGTTTGTATGTTTCATTTTAATAATTGTCCACAGTTGATTTCTTTCAAACCAAGCTGCTTACCTATTGCAGATTAGTTTCAAAGCCTGGTGCAGGTCTAAATTTTGTTTTGGTGTTTTGACAGCTCTTTGGTTTGGCCATAGTGGAGTTTGGAGTGTGACTGTTTGAGGTTGTGGACAGGTGTCTTTTATACTGATAACAAGTTAAACAGGTGCCATTAATACAGGTAACGAGTGGAGGACAGAGGGAGCTTAAAGAAGAAGTTACAGGTTGTGAGAGCCAGAAATCTTGCTTGTTTGTAGGTGACCAAATACTTATTTTCCACCATAATTCTGCAAATAAATTATAAAAAATTACAATTTATTTGGAATTAATTGTTATAGTTGAGCATGTACGATGATGAAAATTACAGGCCTCTTTTTTTTAAGTGGAGAACTTGCACAATTGGGTGATAAATACTTTTTTCCCCCACTGTAGGTGTTGAGACACTGGACTGTACTGAACGCTCATCCTTTAGACATCTGCAACGTCAATCCATAAACTAATTCCAGCTGACACTCTAGAATCTAAACAACTGACATTCTAGAATCTAAACAATCTGAGAGAGGGTATCCTTGTGATTCGTATGGATATCTAAATGGAATGCTCATGACAGAACTGTTCATTTAAAATAAAAAAAATAAAAAATGTTATTTTACTCCTTTTATTTAACCAGGTAAGCCAGTTGAGAACAAGTTTCATTTACAACTGCGAACTGGCCAAGATAAAGCAAAGCAGTGTGATAAAAACAAAACACAGAGTAATATGGGGTAAAACAAAACATAAAGTCAAAAATAATTGGTTAGCAGGATTTATAGATGGCTGGAGCCTGGGTTTAGGATGAATATGTAGTGAGGACCAGCCAACAAGAGCATACAGGTCACAGTGGTGGGTATTATATGGGGCTTTGGTGACAAAACGGATGGCACTGGTGGATAGACTACATCCAATTTGCTGAGTATAATAATAATAATAATAATATGCCATTTAGCAGACGTATCCAAAGCGATTTACAGTCGTGTATTTTTTTGTGTATGGGTGTGTCGGATCGAACCCACTACCTTGGCGTTATAAGCGCCGTGCCTCTACCAGCTGAGCTACAGAGGACTACAGAGTAGAGTGTAAATGATATGCCGAAGTCAAGGATGGTAGGATAGTCAGTTTTAGAGGGGCATGTTTGGCAGCATGAGTGAAGGAGGTTTGCTGCAAAATAGGAAGCTAATTTAGATTTAACTTTTGGATTGGAGATGTTAATGTGAGTTGGAAGGAGAGTTAAAACCAGACACCTAGGTATTTGTAGTTGTCACATATCTTGTAGGTAGACCCACAAGAGTAGTGATTCCTGGCCGGGTGGGCGGGTGCCAGCAGGTCTCGATTGAAGAGATGATTTAGTTTTACTTGTGTTTAAGAGCAGTTGGAGGTAGGAAGGAGTGTTGTATGGATTGAAGCTGCTGAGGTGTAAACACAGTGTCAATGAAGGGATAGATGTATACAAAATGGTGTCGGCATGTGTGAGAGGTGGATTGAGAATCACCAGCAGCAAGAGCGACATCATTGATATACACAGAGAAAAGAGTGGCCCAAGAATTGAACCCTGTGGCACCCAGAGACTGCCATAGGTCAGACAACAGCCCCTCCGATTTGACACATTGAACTATCTGAGAAGTAGTTGGTGAACCAGGTGAGGAGTCATTTGAGAAACCAAGGCTATTTAGTCTGCCAATAAGAATGCGGTGGTTGACAGAGTGAAAGCCTTGGAGGTCGAGGAAGACGGTGCACAGTACTGTTATTATCGATCGTGGTTATAATATGTTTAGGACCTTTGAGCATGGCTGAGGTGAACCCATGACCAGCTTGGAAACCGGATTGCATAGGGAGAAGGTAGGGGATAAATGGTGGGTGATCTGTTTGTTAACTTGGCTTTAAAAACTTTCGAAAGGCAGGATGGATGGAAAGGTATGTAAGCAGTTGGATTAGAGTGTACCCCCTTGGAAGAGATGACGTGGCAGCATAGGGATTCAGACGTTACAAAGAGAGGTTGAACAGGCTAGTAATAGGGGTTGGGACAATTTCGCGCAATTTTAGAAAGAAAGGTAGATTTTTGCAGCTTTTCAGAACATCAGCTGTTGAATTTCTGTGAAGGAGAAGTGGGGGGGATGGGAAGTTGCAGCGGAGGGTGCAGAGCTGGAGACCGGGTAGTGGTAGCAAGGTGGAAAGCATGGCCAGACGTAGCAAAAAAGCTTGTTGAAATTTTCGATTATTGTAGATTTATCGGTGGTGATAGTGTTTTAGCCTCAGTGCAGTGGGAGGGGGAGGAGGTGTTATTTAATGGACTTTTACAGTGTCTAAAACTTTTTGGAGTTAGTGCTAAAGGATGAAAATTTTGTTTGAAAAAGCTAGCCTTTCTTTCCTAACTAGTGTGTAATGGTTCTAAGTCCCTGAAAAGTTGCATATCAGGGGGCTATTCAATGCTAATGCAGTACGCCACAGGATGTTTTTGTGCTGGCTGGAGGGCAGTCAAGTCTGAGGAGAACTAGGTATATCTGTTTTAGTTCTGAATTTTTTTGAATGGGGTATGTTATTTAAGATTGAGAGGAAAGCACTTTTAAAGAACAACCAGACATCCTCTACTGACGGAATGAGATATATCATCCAGAGTACCTGGGCTAGGTAATTAGGGAAGCGGCCTGCTCGCTAAAGTGTTTTAGGGAGCGTTTGACAGTGATGAGGGGTGGTGTTGACGGAGACCCAGACAGGCAAAAAAGTGATAGTGAGATCCTGGATGAAGACAGCTGAAGTTATTTAGAGGGTAAGTTAGTCAGGATGATATCTATAAGGGTGCCCATGTTTACGGATTTAGGGTTGTACTGGATTGATAATTTCTGTGAGATTGAGGGCACCTAGTTTGGATTGTAGGATGGCCGGGTGTTAAGCATATCCCAATTAGATCACCAAGCAGTACGAACTGAGGATAGATGGGGGGCAATCAATTCACATATGGTGTCAGGGACAGGGGGGTTTGATGGGGGGTCTGTAGCAAGTGGCAACAGTGAGAGACTTATTTCTGGAAAGGTGGGATTTTTAGAAGTAGGAGCTCAAACTGTTTGGGCACAGACCTGGATAGTATGATAGAGCTCTGCAGATCTACAGTAGATTGCAACTCCACCCCCTTTGGCAGTTTATTAGACGAAAATGTTGTGGTTGGGGATGGATATTTTGAATTTTTTGGTGGTTAAGCAGGATTAGACACTGCTAAAACATCAGGGTTGGGGAGTGTGTAGGCAGTGAATAACCAAACTTAGGGAGGAGGCTTCTGATGTTAACATGCAAAAAACCAATGCTTTTACGGTTACAGAAGTCAACAAATGATAGCCTGGGGAGTAGGAGTGATATGGGGGCTGCAGGGCCAATTAACCACATCACCAGAGGAACAGAGGTGGACTAGAATAAGGATAAGGCTAAAGGCTTAAGAACTGGTCTTCTAGTGCATTGGGTAAGAGAAAAAGGGGGCAGATTGGAGATGATTCAGGGCATTATGTACAGAAAAGGATAGGAATATGAGTAAGGAGGTAAACCTAAGTTGGGAACAATGAAAGAGATAGATACTGGAGGACCGAGCTGAGCAGTCCCCGCGTGTATGGGGGGTGGAACAAAGGAGCTATTTGAGGCAGTTTGAGAGGGGATTGGGGCTCTACAGTGAAATTGGATAATAACAACTAACTGGAACAGCAATAGGAAGGGATATTGAATGGGAGAGAGGCATAAAGTGAATATGAAGATCAGTGAAAGAAAGTGAGTCCGAGAGCAGTTAATTGGTGCTACAGCACAGGTAGAAGGAAGCACGGTTGTTGTTTGGTGTGCTAGCGGGCGGGCTAGCAGATGGATTTTGGGTGCGCAAGGGAAGCCGTGAAACACAGAAACGGAGACAGTGGATGGATGGAAGGGGTGACTCTAGGAGGTCCCGTCCCGCTGACGAGAGAGGTAGATAGCCGGGAGATGGGCCTGACTCGAGGATAGCTCAAGGTGGATTAGCCAACAACAACATCATTTGGCTGCAGTAGCTAGTTGCGAGATCGGAGTTAAAGGTCAGTGATTAGTGATTCGGCAGAAAAACATTTTGGGTCGAAAGGGTGCAGACAGTGCAGACTGGCCGATAAAGTCCAGGTGGAGCTGGCTGGAGGTAGTGCAGGCCACGGACAATGGTGGAAAACCGCTAACGGTGGCTAATAGCAAGTAGTAGTTAGCTGGCTACACGAGAGACAGAGAGGTAGATAGCGGGATATGGGCCTGGCTTGAGGCTAGCTCAAGGCTAACTGGTGCTTGCTTCGGGGGCAGTGGTGATTAGCAACAGAACATCATTGGCTGGGCATAGTGAAGTGGATCGAGTTAATGTACAGTGATTCAGTTATTCGGCAGGAAATCCGACATGTTCTGCTGAAAACCGCATAACGGTGGTAATAGCAAGTAGATAGTTAGTGACTAGGTGAGTTTCAACTGAGATTCTAGATAAAAGTAAGTAATAATAGAATCCATTCCACATTGAGTGAGGCGGGTTGCAGTAAAGTATATTTAGTAGAAGGATGAAAAGTGTGATAGGGAAATATGTACGAAAAAATAAAAAAAATGCAAAAAACTGGCTATTTTACACGGACACACACAGAGTACACGACGCACTGCTACGCCATCTTGGTAGGCCGAGTTTGACTGAGTGTTTACAGTATGTGCACATGGCATCTGTGTGTTAAGCAAAAAAAGATGATGGATATTTTGTATACATACAGTGGGGAAAAAAAAGATAGTAGCACAATGTGAAGTCCACTAAAAAGATGAGAGAGGCTGTAATCATCATAGGTAAAATGAAGACAAATTGTGATTTTTTTTCAGATAATCACATTGTAGGAATTTTTTATGAATTTATTTGCAAATTATGGTGGAAAATAAGTATTTGGTACCTAGCAAACAAGCAAGATTTTGGCTCTCACAGACCTGTAACCTAAGAGGCGTCCTCACTCATTAGTATTAATGGATGAACTTTATCAGTATAAAAGACACCTGTCAAACCCAAACATACACTCCAAACTCAATGGTAAGACCAAAGAGTAAAGGACACCAGAAACAAAATTTAGACCTGCACCAGGTGGGAAGACTGAATCTGCAATAGTAAGCAGCTTGGTTTGAAGAAGATATACTGTGGGAGCAATTATTAGGAAATGAGAAGACATACAAGACCACTGATAATCTCCCCGATCTGGGGCTCCACGCAAGATCTCACCCCCGGGGGTAAAATGATACAAGAACGGTGAGCAAAAATCCCAGAACCACACGGGGGGGACCTAGTGAATGACCCTGGCAGAGAGCTGGGACCAAAGTAACAAAGCCTACCATCAGTAACACACTACGCAGGGACTCAAATCCTGCAGTGCAAGACGGTGGTCCCCCCTGCTTAAGCCAGTACATGTCAGGTCCGTCTGAAGTTTGCTAGAGTGCATTTGGATGATCCAGAAGAGGATTGGGAGAATGTATATGGTAGATGAAACCAAAATATAACTTTTTTGGTAAAAACTCAACTCGTCGCGGTTTGGAGGACAAAGAATGCTGAGTTGCATCCAAAGAACACTATACCTACTGTGAAGCATGGGGGGTGGAAAACATCATGCTTTGGGGCTGTTTTTTCTGCAAAGGGACCAGGACGACTGATCCGAAAGGAAAGAATGAATGGGGCAGTGTATGGAGATTTTTGAGTGAAAACCCCCCTCCATCAGCAAGGGCATTGAAGATGAAACGTGGCTGGGTCTTTCAGCATGACAATGATCAAACACACCGCCTGGCAACAAGAGTGGTTCGGAAGAAGCATTTCAAGGTCTGGAGTGGCCTAGCCAGCAGATCTCAACCCCATAGAACATCTTTGGAGGGAGTTGAAAGTCGTGTTGCCCAGCGACAGCCCCAAAACATCACTGCTCTAGAGGAGATCTGCATGGAGGAATGGGCCAAAATACAGCAACAGGTGTGTGAAAACCTTGAGAAGATTACAGAAAACGTTTGACCTGTGTCATTGCCAACAAAGGGTATATAACAAAGTATTGAGAAACTTTTTGTTATTGACCAAATACTTATTTTCCACCATAATTTGCATAATGAAATTCATTAAAAATCCTTACAATGTGATTTTTTGGATTTTCTTTTCTCATTTTGTCTGTCATAGTTGTTCATAGTACAGGCCTCTCTCATCTTTTTAAGTGGGAGAACTTGCACAATGGTGGAAAATATTTTCTCACTGTACATATATATGGATGCTCTACGCATTTCTACTACAATCACCTCCCAAAATTATTGACAAAAGAAAAGCGGGAATTTAATATTTATATTCAAATTGTTCAGAGAAAAATATTTTGTTTAAATAGTAATTTAAAATAATCTCTAGAAAGATAGGTGCCAAAATTATTGGACCCTGTTTTCAAGAACCCCCTCCATGGCGAGATAACGGACTTAGCTTTTTCTATAATGTTTTATGAGATTGGAGAACACATTGGGAGGGATTTAGACCATTTCTCATACAGAATCTTTCCAGATCCTTGATATTATTTTGCCTGCTCTTATGGATGCCCTCTTCAATTAACCATTTCTTTTGTGGATTTTGATGTGCGTTGGTCATTGTCTTGCTGGGAGATAACTTGAGCAAGCAGCTCCTGGCAGAGGCAGCAGGTTTTGGATAAAATGTCTGGTATTTGGTAGAGTTGGTAGAGTTCATAATGCTGTTGACCTTAACAAGGGCCTCAGGACCAGTGGAAGCGAAATAGCCCATAACATCAAAGGTTACCACCATATTTTGAGTTTATTTTTGATATTGTATCTTTTTTGGAGGGAAAAACCCACCACGGTGTGTGTGGACAAAGAGCCATTTGTCATGGACATAGCAGGTCCAATCCAAGGGCCAATGCCGTTAGACAACTCCAGGCATTTACAGTTGTTGGTTGCTTTCAATAAAGGCTTTTTATGGCAACCCTTCCAAATAGCTTATTGGCATGGAGGTGGCTATTTGTAGATTTGGAGAATTGGTGACCCCCAAGATGCGACACACACACACACACACACACACACACACACACACAGAGCCGGGCTTGATTGGCACTCTGCCCCCCTCAGGCTATTTAACCCGGGGGCTGTAACCTAAAGACTTTACCTCAGAGACTGTGGCTTTCAATTGACGTTTTGCTCTTATCTGGTGAAGAGGCCATTTTAATAGCTTACAGCAGTGCCCTATCAGGCAGCGGGAGTGTAGTGAGGATAGAGATAAGGCTGACATGGTGTCAGGTGTGAGTAACAGGATAAGAAGACCACAGAAAAACAGGGAGGTTGAGTTTTCTCAAGGGAAAACACTGGCCTCAGGGAATACTGGGAAATATTTGTACAGGACCCCATTCAATTAATTAAAACTAATAGTTTTGGTTTCCGGAAACTAGCAAGAATAGCATTAACATCTGGTAGTAAATGCTATGATATAGTGATATAGCAGTAATGGAATTGGCAGTTAAGTGTTTGTATGTTTTGTGTGTGTGTGTGTGTGCAGGTGTGCTGTGCATGCAGGTGTGTGTGATTGTTATTATAAAAAAAAAAAGGAAAGTAGTATTTTTTGTTGGGAGGTTTAAAGGTAAATATAATTTAATTCATATATTTTGACAGTTCCACTGAAAAGAAAAAACAAAAGTAAGAAATAAATATAGAAATGATCATATTGGTAATAGTAAAATTGGTAGGTAAAGAAAAAGAAACAAAAAGAGGTGGGCCTACATCCCCAACTCCCCCATCCCATCTATCCAACAGTCTTGACAATAGATATTCTGCCTGTTAAAGCAACTGGGATATCAGTCATCTGTCACCCACTTCCGCGAGGCTGCCTCCTCCTTGTTCGGGCAGGGATCGGCACCGGCTTATAGCACTGCGCATATATATATATTGTTTGTTTGTTAATTAACACACACCTGGTTCTTATCCCCTCATTAGTAGTGTATAAGGTCCCTCTGCCCCCCTTGTCCTTGTGGGTGATTGTTTATTCGGTGAGAGTAGTGTAGCTGGTGGAGCTACTCGAATGTTATTGCAAGGATAGATTTTCCCCTGTGCCTGTATCGCTTTGTGCTATCCAGCGCTATTTGTGTACGAAGGAATAAACTCTGCATTCGGTGATTACCCTCCTGTGCCTGGGACCCCTTCTATCACACTCATCACAGAATTACCCACCCGCTATGGAGAGTCGAAGCGGGAGAAGAGCGCATGCCTGGAGTGGGATGGGTCAGGAGCATCTCCACGATGCTGGCCAGCTTGGGGTGCCCGTCCTGCCTCTCGGGAAAGCCCTGGAGTGGGCCAACGGGTTGGGAACGAAGGAGGAGCGGTTGGAGGACGACCGGGGAGTTGCGGGCGGCCATACCTGCCCGAGTCGAGAGGCGGGCGAACGGTGGTCACCTGGAGGCAGGGGGTCGAGGAGGAGGACTTCGGTGGAGTTGGAATCTGGCAGCGGGGTGGTGGAAGAGGGGCGGATGGCATTGGTGCATCTGTGGGAGGACGACGGGAGTAGGCTGCGGGACACCATGTTGTCTTTCACGAAATTGGATGGACATGGCCATCCGCTGGGACAACTTGCTGGCAGCCAGAGGACGTGGTAGGGGTCTGCCCGCTTCCACTCCCGGATGATGGATCAGATGGAGTGGGTGGGAGGGCCGTCCGGAGAGAGCGAAGGATGGAGAAGTGCCACTTGGTGGACGTAAGGGACAGGTACACCACATGTGAAGTCGAACGCTCTTTTGGGCCTGGAGGCGGCAGGAGTGCACTCTCAAATCACCCCAGGTAGCAAAACACCCACACTGCTCAGAGCCCCCTGCTGCACACTGTACCCTACCTATCCACTTTCCCGATCACATGGTAGTTCCCCAGTGTAAGGCGCTAAGATTCAGGTGAGCTTGGGAACTTGATGGAAGGGCATTCTCACGCCGTCAAGGCATTTCATTGGTTCCATATTACTCCATCAGAGCACTTGATAGCTGGACATTAGGTGGTTGTAAAGGAAATCACTGTACAGTAACATGATCACCCAGGGAGACTCATTTTGAGCAGTTACTTTTTCGATTATTGAGTTCTAGCTTTCCCTGTGTTATTAGGTATCGTTGGTAGCACTCACAACCCCACCTTTCATGGCTGCAGAGGTTTACAGGGGGGCGAGGTGTAGGGTAGGGAGGTGTTTGGAAAGACGGATCCACGGGCGCATTCCCCGAAACAGATCTGGCGACTGCTAAGACACAGGCAACAAAACTACACCTCATGGGCGAGGGATTGCGCGATAAACTTCGGGTAGATTTGTACCTCCCAGGAGTCATGTGTGTACCCCCTGTCGCAGGCTGAAACGGGAGGCTATGGAAACATAGTAACCCCCTCCTCAAGTTTTTTTTTTGAGAAAAAGAAAGACTTGGTGATTGATTATGACTCACTGAACAAGGAAACTATAAGATTTAGTAATGCATGGGGGCGCGTCTTCACCAAATTAGATCTCAGGAGTGCATACAACCTGGTGCGGTTGGAGGAGGATGAGTGGAAGACAGCATTCAGCACAATCCACGGGCACTGAATACCTGGTGATGCCCCCCCATGGTTTGATGAATGCTCCATCCGTCTTCCAGTCCTTTGTGAACGAAGAGTAGTGTCGGAACATGCTTGGTTGCGGTGTTGTGGCTCTACATGATGACATCCTGGTGTATTCTGCTGGTTCGAGCATGTGTCCCTAGTCTCTGCAAAGTGCTGGGCCGACTGTTGGAAAATGACCTTAATGCCAAGGCAGAGAAGTGGATGTTTTTCAGCAGACCGCCTCCTTCCTCGGATATGCTTACCACCCCAGGTGTGGGAGATGGAGGGAGATCGTATTTCAGCCGTGCGTAATTGGCCGACTCCAACACGGTTAAAGAGGTGCAGGCTTCCTTGGCTTTCGCCAACTACTATCAGAGGTTTATGCGGTTGGCAAGGTCGCAGGCTCCCATTACATCCCTTGCTGAAGGGTGGGCCGTCCCGGCCGCTTGGTCTGCTGAGGTGACCTGGCCTTCAGCAAACTGAGGGTCTGTTTACCTCAGCCCTGGTATGGCCACCCCGATCCATCACTACCATTCGTAGTGGAGGAGGATGCGTCCGAGTGTAGGGATAGGCGCTGTCCTGTCTCAAGCTGGGCACGCCACCCAAGCCCGGCCCTGTGCCTCCTTCTCAAAGAACCTCAGCCTGGTGGTAGCAGAACTACGATCGCAGGGATCGGGAGCTTTGGCTGCTGTCGAGCTTGGACGTACTGGAGGGAGAGTTAGGTCAAGGGGTGAAACACTCTTTCCTCGCCTGGACGGACCAACGTAACTGAGTAGATCCGCAGGAGGAAGCTGAACCCTCGCCAGGCCAGGCTGGGCCCTATTCTTCACCCGGTTCGAATTTAACCGTCATACATTCCGGGACGAAGAACGTGAAGGAAGATGGTCACAGTCCCGGCTGTATGAACAGAGGAGAGGCCCAGAGACAACAACCCCCATACTCCTGGCCTCCTGCATTGTGGCGCTGGTAGTATGGGGATGGACGAGGATATAGAGCAGCGCATTACGTACAGATCATCTCCACCTCAGTGTCAGCTGGGCTGCGGTAGTGCCAATCTGTGATCCCTGATCTGCTGGGCACACACGCACCCCCCCTTGGTCACCCAGATCGGTGTACAGTGGCTGCCTGACTGGAGAGTACTGGTGGCACCTGGCTAAGGACGGAGGTGTAGGCCCCCCTGCTGGGTGTGTGCCCAGAGTAAGGCACTAGGCACCTTCCAGGGGTAAGTACAACCTTAAGTTACAACAACAGGTTCACCCAAGTGTTGATTTTTTTGATGATCTTTCCCTCCCCCCAAGGTAACACCAATCTGGTCGCTTGCTGGACCGCTTTTCAATGCGTCTGCCCGGTTCCCAGAAAGGAGGCGACTCACGTCCGCACTACTATAGAGGATAGTAGGTCGACCGAGGTCCCCAGTTAGAAGGTTGGAAGGCGTTCATGGAACATCTGGGGGTTGGCAGTTGACCTCTGGGTTCACCCTGAGTCAAATGGGCAGTGTGGGAGGGGTAAATCAGATGTGGGTAGGTTATGGGTCCTACTAACCAAGCCGTTCCAATGTGTTTTTAGGTTACCAACCGGTTCTGCCGCCATGGCACCAGAGCCAGATCGAGGCTCCTGCGGTGGATGATTGAGCCAGGTGGAGGAGAGGGGAGGCACGTACTCCAGGGAAAGGAACGCGAGCCACCAGGAGAGAGGGTGGCTCGACCCGAATGCCCCGCCTGCCCTGCCGGAAGCTGAACCCGCGGTTTGTGGGGCCGCTCAAAGTCTGAGGAGAATCAACGAGGTCACTTATAGGTATTATCGATAAACCCTCGTATGGCTCAGGCCGGTGGAGGTGATCGTCAGGAGTCTGAGATGCGGGAGGTTCCTCCACCTCCTCTGGACATCGAGGGGGCGCGACGGTCGATCCTGGATTCGAGGGTGGGTGGGGGGGGCCTTAGTACCGGGAGGGGAGGTGGGTTCGATCCGGGAGGAACAGTGGGGTCGGGAGGGATATCCCGAATCCCCCCCTGCTGCGGGATTTCACCGCCGCCTATCCGGCATGGCCTGGGCCTGGCCGCTCGGGGTCGTGAAGCGCTGCTGGAGCTGGCGCCGTAAGGGGGGTACTGGTACCACTTGACGAGGCTGCCTCCTCCTTGTGGGCAGGCTTGGGTTCGTGTCACCGGGCTTATAGCCACTGCCGCCTCCATAATATTGATTTGTCTTATTTTGTTAATTAACAACTGGTTATATCCCTCATATGGTGTACGTGTTCCTTGCCCCCCCTGTCTTGTGGGTGATTGTTTATTGTGAGAGGCTCAGTGGAGCTACTCTACTTGTTATTGCCATAGATTTTCCCCGGTGCGTGTTTTGTTTGTACGCTATCCAGCACTATTTGTGTACGACGGAATAAACTCTGCATTCGGTGAATACCCTCCTGCTGTCACGTAACTCCGCCGAGGCTGCTCCCCCTCCTTGTGGGCAGCGGTCGCGGTGGCCCCGGAGTATAGTGTACGTTGATGTTTGGGGGTGTTGTTTGGTGCACCTGGATCTGTCGATTATGTCACCTATAAGTTTCCTTGGTTTTGTTTGTAGTGGTTGTTGTACGCCTGTCATTGAGGTTTTGGATTTTGCATTTGTTATTAGGTTGAGCACTGTTTAGGAGCATCTTATGTTTAGTGTTTTAGCACTGTTGACGTCGTTATTTGAGGCCCTTTATTTTGTATTGTATTTGCTGAAAGTAAAATCTGTTTGGACTAAGCTTCTGTGTCTGCGCCTGACTCCAACACCATCATTCACTCAAAACACTGACAGAACAACACACCATTATGGAGTAGCAGGAGAAGGGGATGAGTGGGAGGTGGGTAGCTGCCAGGAGCCAGGATCAGCAATCTCGGCTCTGCCATGCAGGAAGTATGAAACGGAGGGGAAAGGGGAGGGTGCCCACACCTTCCTACAGTACCACCACCATCGGCCAGTCCCACCAGATCGGTTGAATCAGTGGGATTGGTGGTCCCGAGGGCGGATGATGGCACAGCAGCTGGGAGGTCAGGGGTCCTCCTGCAGGTGGGAACTCTACTGGCCACCATACACCCGGCGCCCCGGGAAGGCCTCATCTCCCTGTCTCTCCGTGCAAGGCGTTGGAGTGGGACAACGCCGAATGGAGGGGCATAGACGCGCCACCATCAGCTAGAGATTCCCTCCGCCGCCTCCGACAGGGGAAGAGGAGCGCCAGGATTTCACCCTGGATTTTGGATGAGCTGGCGGATGCGGGGTGGAATGAGAGGGCCTCATCGACCACTATAGGTGTAGCTGGAGAGGAGTGCGAGAGTGAGGAACCAATCTGTCCTTTGACCAGCTAGTGGACATGTCATCCGGCTGGATACCTGCTGGCACCCGCGGACGCCGAGATGGGGGGTCATTCATCTTCCCAGCACCTCTGGAGCGATCCCAATGGAGCTCGGGGTGCTGGCGCTAGAGGGAGAAGGAAAGAGAATCCAGGGGGCGCCGCCCCCCGCACCAGCTGTGGCCGGTGGAGGACACACTGGGCAGGTGCGGAGGGTTAGGGAATCGGGAAAACAGCGGGACTGGGAGAGTCATTTGAGGTGAGTAGGCGCCCCACTAACCCAGAGCTCGTGTACTTTTGTATACCTGAGTATTTCCTCAGTAGATCTCATTCCCAGCATAAGGGAGCTAGTGATTCAGGCGCAGCTGGGAATTTTTATTATCTGAAATGTTGTTTTAGGTTAGGGATTCCGCCCGCTGATACACCCTTTCCCTGTCCATGCCCTAGATAGCCGGGGGTCTGGGTTGATTAGGGGAAGTCACAGCGCCACTAAAGATGAAGACGAGGGGTATGAGGAAATTATTATTATCACATGACCAAGGGCAACAGATAAGGAATGGTTGGCCAGTGTGTTGGGCGATGTTAGGTGTTTGGGCACACGGGGAGAGTAAAAAGGCGAATGCAACATTCTCCCCCTGAGTATGAGGATTTGGCACTGTGGTAAAGACGAGGTAACGATTGCGATAGGAGGGAGATGTAGATAACCAGACAGGTGCGGCACTCCTGAGCCATGGGTATCCTCTGTCTCAAGAGGAGACGGCGGCGGGACATAATAGAGTCTGGAAACAGATGAAACCCATGCGCTATTTTTTTTTTGTGAAGAAGAAAGATGGAGGTTGGTGGTATTGATTATGTAGTTAATCAGATCACTGTGAAATACAGTTACCCTCTTCCTCTGATTGCGAGTATGATGAACTGGGTTTTCACAAAACTGGATCTCAGGAGCATAACTTAAAAGGTAAATGAAGATGAATGGAAGACAGCATTTAGTGACCACCTCAGGTCATTATGACTATCTTGTCATGCCATACGGGTTAATGAATGCTCTTAGTTTCAATCATTTGTGGATGAGATCTTCTTATGGGGGAAGGGAGGTAGTGTAATTGGACGACATCATAGTGTACTCTGCTACACGTGTGAGCATGTGGCCCTGGTACGCCGAAAGTGTTGGGTAGACTGTTGGAGCATGACTTGTATGTAAGGCAGAGAAATGTCTGTTTTTCAGGAGTCCATCTCCTTTGGGTATGATTGAACGCTGGCCGTGAAAGATGGAGATTGATAGTGAGTAGATGGAAACCCCAACCACTGTGAAAGAGGTGCAGTAGTTTTTTGACAATTTTGGTTTGGTTTATCCGGGTTTTGGACAGGAGCAGCTCCCATTACTTCCCTGCTGGGAAGGGGGCCCGGGCAAGTTGCAGTGGTCAGCTGAGGCGGACAGGGCGTTTTGTAAACAGAAGGATCCAGAGTTACCTCGGGTCCCGGTGATGGCGCACCCGACCCCCGCTTTAGGTCAAGAGTGGAGGAGGCGGTATTGGGGGCAGTAATTGAGTGCAACGCTCAGGCACCTACCAAGTTGGCCGCGTGCTTTTATTTAAGAAGCCAGCTCGGGCGGAGCGTGAATATGACGTAGGGGAGCAGGGAGCTGTTAGGTGAAGTTAAGCCCTAAGGAGGTGTGGGAGGCATTGGCTTGAGGGGGTCAACACCCTTTCTCATTCTTGAACGATCCATCGAACTGGAGTACATCGGGGCAGCTAGGAGATTAAAAAACTAGGTTGGGAACAGTGAGTTGTTTAAGATATGTACATCCAGGGTCAGAATGGTAAGGCAGACGCCCTGTCCCGGCGGTATGATGGCAGAGGAGAGGTCATTGAGCCCACTCCCATATGGCCAGAGTTGTCTGGGTGGAAACGGGGTAGGGAGGTGAGGAAATTGAGCAAAAGAATTATCCCAGAGTGTCAGTGGGTTGGACGAGTGTGATCGGCTATTTATTGGTAAGACCCTCCCTGGACATCCAGGACTATGAAGGCACTGCCTTAGTGGAATTAAATATGGGAACATGGCTAAGGACGGAGGGTGTGTTCCTCCTGCTGGTGTGTGCGCTCAGTGTAAGGGAGAACCTGCCCAGGGGGGAAGTTAAACCCCTGCCCGCCTCACAAGGCCGTTACCTCGGTGGACTTGTACGGACCTTCCTCCCAGGGGAATACACTATTCTGGTCAGTGTGGATGTTCCCTAAGGCCTGTCATCTCATTCACATGCCGGGTCTCCCCCACTGCCCTACAGACTGCTGAGGCTTGTTACCAGCATGCGAACGGTCCCGAGGATATAGTGTTTGGATCGGGGTCCCCATTCACCCCTAGAGTCTGGAGGTTCATGGAACGCTTGGGGGTCTTGGTTAGATGGGAAACAGAGTAATGGGAGGGGAGAGAGTAAAGGGTAGGTTTTGAGATCCTGTTGCCAGGGGGGGGAGGGTGGGGTATATCTGGGAGAGATGGTCAGAACCTCTCCGCCACTCCTCTACTAACCTGACCCCCTTTTCAGTGGTGTTAGGTTATCAGATGGTTCTGGCACCATGGCATCAGAGCGAGATCGAGGCTCCGCGGTGGATGAGAGGTTAGGGTCGGAGGAGACGTGGAACGCTGCTCATGTCATCTTGCAGCGGGCATCCGCAGGCAGAAGGCGAGCGCCGACCTCACAATAGCTCACGCCTGGGAGATGAGTTGGCCGACTCAAACCCGGCCCTTCGCCTGCCTCTGCCGGGAAGTTTGGCCGGGCGGGGGGGCTATTTAAAGTCTGAGGAGATTGAATGAGGTGTGTTACAGGTTGCAACTGCCCAATGACTATCATATTAACCCCTCATTCCACATGTGTTTCTCCTCAGGCCGGGGGTAGGCTGGTCAGCCAGGAGAGTGAAGTTAGGGAGACCCCCCGGCCTCACTGGACATCGGAGGGGGATCAGTCGGTCATGTGGGATTGAGATCGCCGATGGGGGTTACAATATCCTCGTGTGAGGGAGTGGGTAAGGTCCGGAGGAACGGTGCTGGGCGCCTGGGAGGGACATTTGAGATCCATCCCTCCTGATGAGTTCATGCAGTATCCTAGCGCCCTGCTCCAGTCCCCCTGGCCGCCCGAGGCTGGGATTCACATGGGCGAGCCGCGGGTCAATATGTACTGAATCCGCGAGGCTGCCCTCCTCCTTGTTCGGGCAGGCTTGGCATTCGACGTCCCCCCGAGTACTAGTACGTTTGATGTTCTTGTGTTGTTGGTTTTGTCTGTTTGGTGCACCTGTGTCTTATCCTTGTCCTGATTATGTCACCTATAAGTTTCCTGGTTTTGTTTGTGTAGTTGTGTGTTGTTGTATCACTAGGGAGGGAATTTTGCATTCTTTGTTATTAAGTGGGTATTGATGCAACTGTTTGCGCGACGTTTATGTTTAGTGTTTTAGTATCTGTTTCTTGGCAATCGGCTCGTTATTTGAGGCCCTTTATTTTGTATTGTCATTTGCTGACAAGTAAAGTCTGTTTGGACTAAGCTGTGTGTCCTGCGCCTGACTCCAACACCACATCCAATTTCAAAACACTAACACCTGCGCCTGACTCTCCTCTATCACAGTCCTCACACCATCTACTGAGGTCGGATTTAATTGATTTGAGATATCTGTTGAAAGTTTGGCAATGGTTTTGTTTAAGGAAGGAAATATATCTATTCCTAAATATTTAGAATGGAAAACGATGGGGATTCATAAGATGGAGGGTTGGAGAGGAACAGGGAGATTTGGTTAGAGTTATTTTATATAATTGGAGATGGAGCTGAATTTGTTATGATCTTCAAAGTGTTTGGGGAGGGTTTGAGATACATTGTCTAAGTAAGATATTGTAGATATATTGGAGATGACGTGGATCCGGAGAATTGAGAGATTAGTGTAAGATGGAATTGGCCTGGGCCAGGGGCTCATAGAAAATAAGAATAGCAGAGGTGAGATCAGATCACTTTGCCTGCTACTTCTAGTTATTCTTGAATGGAACAGAGCAGGTATTGCCTGTTATTACTATGGCTGAGGGATTGGCAAATAATATTAATATATTAATGAAATTGAAGCCAAGTAGTCAACCAAAGATATGACCATTCTAGTATATCAAAAGCTCTTTTCTGTGGTCATATTGTTATTATGACCACTGTGCAACACATGGCTGAATCAACACACTCCTGGGTAACAAGTAAGCCAGGTCCTAACGAGATCTGGGCATTAGGAAAGACGGAGTTACTCACGCTGTATTTGCATTCTACGTGACTGTACCAGAGATTATTCCACAGGAGAGAGAGAGAAGGAGGGAGGGAAAACGAGAGAGAGAAAGTGAGAGAGGTAGGGAGGAGGAGGTGGGGGGTGGTGGAAGAAAACTCTGAGGAGTTCAAAGCCACGCCTTTGGTTCTGTAGCTGCTTGTCAACCCAGGCACACTGCCGAATGTCAGAATAAGAAATATAAGACCAGTATGCACGTACAGTAACATGCCGTGAATGCATAAAAAACAAGGCTCTTGTTGCTAAGCCAATAGAACAAGCCAGTGTTGGGCTCTGGTTGGTTGTTATGGTTGCAGGCAGGGACTCTAGTCTAGGTCACATGAATCATTTAGCAATGAAGAAGTTTGTTACTCATTAATAGAGAAGGTTCATGCAGGAAATCAGAGTGATAGCATTCAGCTGATATTGCACCAATATATTATCACTACTTTACTGGTGCCATGCTGTTGCTTTAACGGCAGAGTGTTCTGTTATCTCCACCACCACCCCAGCCTCCACCTGTTTGGCTCTGTTTTAGCTTAGTGAGGGGGATTGGTATAGCATACCTTGCTCACTGCCTGTAATTATTATTATCTTAACATGATGATGCTTTGGCAGTGAGCTATAGAAGGAACGGAGCCTAAATATCAAGATTCAATGTATTGTATAGATGGTTCTGTCTGAAATCAGAGTGATCCGATGTTAACTTTATCTGTACATTGTAGCCCCTAAAGGGTTAAACGCTGGTAACATGCAGGATGTTGGGCAAACACTACCACATACTGTAACACAGGGATATAAACTAGATTCAGCCGGGGACGAGTTATTTTTTCTGAGCGGATGGTGAGGGGCCGGAACAGAGTTACGTAAATCATTTGTAGACTGCAAATTGACAGCAAGAAGCCCAAACAGATATAATGTTTGACTAAAACATATATAAACCTTGCTTACATTTGTTACGATCACGTTGTTTTATTAGGGGGAATATTGAACAGATTTCCTGAATAAAAAATCACTTGGAGCTGATTTCCTGGTGTTTTTTTTGTTGTTGTTTTTTTTGCTCAAGAAACTTAGGGGCCAAATAAAAACGTAAACGGGCCACACCAGGGGAACCCCGCTGCGACACTCAGAAAAATGGGTAAAGGACGCATGGACAATTACTGAAATGATATTTAGAAGGGTAAGCGTTGTAAGAACTTAGGTTAGATAGAACCTTTTTGAGGTATGGTAATAGAGTGTTAGCCTAATTGGATTTTTGTAAAACTATAGGAGAGGATATCAGACAAACTGATGTAAATCGTTCAAGTGGTCATCAGTCAAGTGTTGATTATCTGCAGTTAATGACAAAGTAAACTCAATGTGAGCCTACAGCAGAAAATTATATGGATGGAGATGGAAGAAAGCGTTTGAAATGGATGAGAATTCAATTAATCTATCAAAAGGGGGGGAGAAGGTTGTGGAAAATGTAGGTTTATTATTGGTCTTTGCAGTATACAGGTGTGAAGGACATTATTGCAGTGTAGCTTGATTGTATTAGTTTGAAGGCTGATTCAGTCACCTATTATGTTCATCAGTATTATATTATGTCTATATGTCAGTCCTCTATGCGCATATGTATTTCCTAGACCATGCTGTTATGGAACTACCCAGACAGTGCCACACTACAATTTGCAGCAGCTTTCCTGAGGTGTCAGTTTTCCTCACCAGACTTTATTTAAGGCGCAGAGTTCAGACACATACTCAGCAGCATCTGCTCAATCAGCATTTTTCTGTTCTGTGTGTGTGTTTGTGTGCTGAGATGACACAAGCGGAAATAGTGTGTTTAGCATGAACACATTCTCATTCAGAAAAGGCAAAACATTTATCAGAAGTCCTTCTCAAAAGAAATAGGCCTATCTTTTGAACCTATTGTTTGATATTATGGCAAATAGATTTTTTTAAAATTACAATCTTAATAGTGTGGGCTATAGGCTATACATTCACAAGCTGCCAGGACAATTGTACCCTGCACCACTATCCAGCTCATTTGGTAAAAGGGGGGCAATTGGTTTGGATCATACATTACATCACAAAGTGTATTATCCGGGGCCCAATTGTTCGTCATGAAAATGTGGGCTGAACAGTTGATCTACTTAGATTTTTTCTCTTGTCATTCTTCAGCCTGTCCCTCAGCCCTCTGACTATGTAAGCTACCACAGAGTGCTCAGACAACAGTTCCTACTCAGGCTTGAGTTTTGTAGGCTTAATGATGCCCCCAGTCATGGCTTGTGTCCACTGGTGGCCTTGAAGAGCGACTGCCAGTTCCAACAATGCATCAACTTCTGTATGCCTTACAAAACCAGATAACAATTTTTGGGGTCTCAAACATTCTCTGAATGTAGGCACACTTTTTTTCTCAGGGAAGTTTCCAACTTTATGTTCTTGGACTGCTCTAGAACAGTGGTCAAGATCACTTTGCAGTCAAAAAGCAAGGAGATCTACCGTTCAGAAAATGTTTTTGTAAAAAATGTAAGCCTATGCAACATTAACGTAAAACAAAACAGTTCTGTAGGAATGAGGTTTACCACTAGGCACAGACGTCCAATTCAACATCTGTTCCAAGTGGGAATCAACGTCATTTCTTTGAAAATACGTGGAAACAATGTTGATTCGACCAGTGTGTGCCCAGTGGGCTGTCCGACAAACATTATCGAGAGTATATTGGCATTATGCTTGGCCTGCCAATATTGTTCATCTCAGACCACGTTATATTTCTAAACTGAGCTTTGATAATAAAATAGAACCTAGATCAGTTGTTGTATCACTTGCAAGGCACAGCTGAGCACAAATTGAAGTAATTTGCTAATTATTTTATTTTACTGGACTGATGGTAACCTGCCCTATGATCAGAGGAGGGAGAGCAGCAGCTCACAGTCTCCTGCTCTCTTTTCTCTGGTGAGACTGACCGGAGAGAGGGGACACCGTCTTCCACCTGATGGCGAAACCGAGTCGCACTGCATTATTTCTGCCTCAATCACAAATTCATGTTGTTCCTATGACCAGAGAAAGTGAAATATTCCTTAATATTAGAATAGACACTACGAGCTGATAATAAAAACGAGGGCTATCTATACACTTGGATACTCGAATTCATTGCAGCTGCAACGCGAAGTGGAAGTAGGGAAAAGAGCCTTTTATGTTTTGTTAATGTGTTGAATAAAAACAGTGTTGACAGTGCTGGGAATAAAAACTTAAACATGAACTCCCTCATAAAAACATCAGCTCTTTGCTGTATTCTTTGACAGTCTCTCTCTGGTCATTGTTTTAAAAGTTGTGAAATCTCACTTAGGCTTGCATCAAACTTTGCTGTGGGGTCGTGGAAACTGTGGTTAGGCACAGTGATTTGAGGCTATCCGAATTGCCAGCGCAGTAGGTGCACGTGATTTAGCCACAGCTCCTCCTGGTCCGCTGGTAGGCGGCATTTGTCCCTTTCAGAGCATTTTAAATGGTTCAAAATGGTAACACTTTGCCTACCCGGCAGCACAGCAGGGCTTCTGAATCAAGTGCACCTACCGCCAACAGTGCAAGACCAATAAAAAAAAATAGGAGCACAAGACTTTATCATTATTTTCTACAGAAATGTTTGGTGATCAACTAGGAATACCTTGGAACTCACTTGTTTTGAGAGGCTGGTCTAGAATGTTTCAACGAACAATGGTACTATAGGAGTGGTAGGACCTGTAGGCCCTATATGCTCAAAATAGCATGTCTAAATCACTTTCAGGTTAATTTACTGTAAATAACTTTTTTTAAATTAGTCCTATTAGAACATTCTAGAAACAGGCCACAAACAGATAAACAGCCTGGTCATTGATCACCCATCAAAGATGGCTGCCGCTGCTCTGTATTTGATGCTCTCCTTAAACAGTGGTACCTCACAAGAATGAATCAGCGATGTCCCACACAGAAATAAATTTAGTCATTTGGAGGTTTGCTCAGGTTTTGGGGGGGAGAAGTTGGATTTGTTCTGAGTGATAGTAATGAGCTCCAGGAGACAGGCTCGGCGTGCTTCCCCGTCGACACGGCAACCAATTATCGGCCCGCACCTGTCCAACTTGAGTAGCTGTACGGAACAGTGAAGCAGTCAGGCTGCGTGCTCCAGTCCCTCCCGACAGAGCAGCGAGCATTGAGCACTGCTTCCAATTTCCTATTCCTGGTTGTAATGAGGGTGGAGCCTGTTCTGATCCACAGCCATCAGCGATCAGCTCTCCATTTGGATGTCAGCGTCCCATCACATTCCCCATCTTGTCTTTCTACCCACAACCATCCACCTACTTGTTACTTGTCTCTGATGTCGACTCAGACTACAGTATACTGCTTTTGCTTTCAACAAGCTCTGTGTTTTGAGTCGTACATACTGTGAACACAATAGAAGCTACAGCTGGCTGAGTAAAAAAAAATAAAAATGGTTAAAATATTTTATCATGTCGATAAATGTATTTAACGGTGCAAGGGAATTGTTTCATTTGCAGACGCTCGCTGTTACACGCCACACAAATGTCCATTATCATTCCCTCCCCTTGATAAATAATGCATTTAAATGACATGCATTTCCAGAATGCGGATATGGATTGTGTCTCTGGGTCACATGGCCTGAATTTTGAATAAGAGAAAATAAAATGTATTCCCCTTAAATGGCGGATTTAATATTTTAGCATTCTTTGTCACATATTACTTTTCTCTGCACAAAGAGAGCCCCGCCACCATGTTCCTAATCATTTAAATCCACATGCAATCTCGACTCAGCCATCTTAGCAACAGGCCTGGTCATCCATTAGCTACTTCTCATTTCAGGGAGAAGCTGCAGCCCCATTAGTTCTGCCATGCTCGGCTACATTTCCATATCGTTCCATTTCAGCGTTTTCAGCCCAGAAAATGGAAAAGTTGCGGATTAATTCCAACTAATCCTCAATTTTTCTATTGCCTTTAATTACTTGTTCTGGCCTCTGACACGCTGAATGGTCTCAGCAATAACTTGACTTGGACACGTCTCCCATTGTGACTTTAAGAAATGTTTGCTTATGTTTATACTTTATACTTTATCTCTCTCTCTCTCTCTCTCTCTCTCTCTCTCTCTCTCTCTCTCTCTCTCTCTCTCTCTCTCTCTCTCTCTCTCTCTCTCTCTCTCTCTCTCTCTCTCTCTCTCTCTCTCTCTCTCTCTCTCTCTCTCTCTCTCTCTCTCTCTCTCTCTCTCTCTCTATTCTCTCTCTCTCTCTCTCTCTCTTGCTCCCTTTCTCTCTCTCTCTTTCTCTGTGTGTGGTCTCCTATAGTTTGGTCATGAGTGACACCTTGTTCTGGTGGATCCTCATTTGAGATGACTAGTAAACTAGCTAGGCAGGTCATTTTTCATTTCTGGACCATTTTCATAAAGGTTTTAGACAGCTGATGTGGACCGTGAACGGATGCTTGTCCAAGTGGTCTACTTAATGATCCCTAAATGTAAGCTCTGTAAGAGTCTTCTGTCAATGTCTATGGTAACAGAACTGGTGGGAGCCACTTGCATTTTACTGGAATGCATTGTCAGACAACCGCTAAAAGGACACAATTATAATGTGCCACATCATCTGTGTAGAATCCATGTACACATTTTTTCATAGTGAGTCATCAGGGAGTTGGAACAAGGCGATTGGCAGGTGTGTGTGACTCCTCTGAGCCACCACGGTGTTATGATACCCCCCTTGACAGCCCTCCTGAACAGCACACTAGTTACCGTGGCCATCCAAGCAAAGCGGCCGTTTATGCCCCTTTGCATTCAAAGGAGGCCCCAACGAAACGCGCTGATGAAAGTAATCTAATACCACAAATTAGCCTGTCACTTAGGCCGGATTATAACCCCTGTGAGAGTACGAGCTCAAATAACTTCTGCTTCGTTGTTCCTGGATGTAAATGGGAGAAAGAGGGAGGAGGAGAGGGAGGGAGGAGGAGAGGGAGGGGGAGAGGGCGAGAGGGAGGGAGGAGGAGAGGGAGAGGAGAGGGAGGAGGAGGGAGGGGGAAAGAGGAGGGGGAAAGAGGGAGGGGGAGAGAGGGAGGGGGGAGAGAGAGAGGGGAGAGAGGAGGGGGAAAGAGGGAGGGGGAGAGAGGGAGGGGGGAAAGAGGGAGGGGGGAGAGAGGGAGGGGGAGAAAAGGAAGAAAAAGGGTACCTTTTCCTTTTAATCCGCTCAATCACTCTCTGTGTAATTAAATATATTTTCTTTGTCACCCCCCTCTCCTATCCATTTGAACACACCCCTTCTGGACTTCGAGGAGCCTCCCTCACTAATCTAACTCAATGCCTGCTTGGCCCCAAGCACCCACTCCACCCCTATGCCCATGTAGCTGTGCTGACATGTGAGAGAGGTTGGCAGAGTGAGAGAAAGAGAAAGAGATTGAGAGGTTTTGTTGATTCATGGTCTGCTCTGGCATAGCTTGTCAGATGCTGTGCATTCGTAATGGTCAGTGGCACTGACCTACAAATTATCACTGAAGAAAGGTGTTGAAACCTGGTTTTGGTAAACTGTCAGGGTCACACACACTCACATGCACACACACACACACACACACACACACACACACACACACACACACACACACACACACACTGAGGGAATGAACAGAAAAGCATTGAGGGTGACATTGGCTGAATTGGTCAGCCATTCTTAAGGTGGAGGGGCTTGCGTTTACACACATACACAGAGAAAACACACACACACACACATGGTTAAGTTCTATTCTTGGGATGGGCTGCTCACCTTGGCTCTCTCCCCTATCAGTCTTAGCTTGAACCTCTGAACAAATGGTGCCCCGCTTCAATGGAGGAAATAAGGAGCCTTTGAAATATTGCTCCACAAGGTCTCTCCACTTGCAGGCAGGCAAGGACAGTAGAACAGAAATCTACAGTCACTCTTTTGAATAGCATCTCCAACAGCTACAGTTACAATTACGCTACTGTATATAACATCAGATGAAGACAGCAACTCTTCCATAGAATCATGTCAGGCTAATCACCGGCTTGATCATACATATGATCTTGTTGAATGATAATGATATGATGACATTCGCTGCAAGGTGTTTCTATTTCAACTGACGTACTGTAAAATCACACCTCACGGTTCTTCGACGGCTTGACAATGTGGCAGGCAGGGTGCTTTACAACACCTTTTATAAGGTTAATCCCTCAACAAGGTAGTTGGTACAGATAGCATAATAAAGCCCTACCATTGTCTTAGTAATTCTTACATCTTGAATACATTAAATGAAAAACTTCAGAACCAACCAACATGCAGTACTACCAATTATTTGCTGTGCGTCAATTTCCCAACCCTAGCTACGGATTACTGCGCAATAAAGCAACAAATTCATTTCCAGGTTTTCTTGGAAGTGATATATTACAGCTTCAGTTACAAAGTTATTAAGAGTCGTTGCAGAGTGCTCAGACGATAATTGTCTAACAGGTAGAACAGTCAGTCTCTGTGGCTAATTAAAGGCATTAAATAATCACCTGTCACTTCTCGCCTGTCCTTGGTACAGAAATGAGAAGTTTCATCAGGCCTCCTAAAAATAGAGCGCTCCCTCGCTCTGAAGCCTCACTTTTCACCTTCTCTTTCTCATCAAAGAGGAGCTCAGCATGCCCAAGCACGGCTTAGACACTCTATTCATGTTTCCTCTCGCTTATTGGCTTCCATTAATCCGAGGTGGGAATTTTTTGGTTTCCGATCACATCAAGTTAGGCTAAGAAAATAAATTGAGCCTGTGACTTTGAATGCTGGATGCGACCCCCGGGGGGATAAATTGTGTCGTTATTTATGGTACAATATCTTAACTTTAAAGGTCCACACTATGAGGTTGAAATAATGTTGTGAAATTGTGAAAATTATGATAAAGGCCCTTTTAGTGTAATAGCTGTTTGAAAAGAGTTGCTGAAATTTCAGTCTGTTTTGGTGGGATGGAGTTTTGGCCTGCCTGGTGTCATCAAATTAGTTAATAGACCAATAAGAAAGAGTGTTCCAAACCATTCTGCCAATAACAGCTAGTTTCCAGTTTTCCCCTCCCCACTCAGACTACTCCCAGACAATCCTAGCAAAATTCTTGGCTTGAGAAACTGCTCTTGCTAAGCAATTTGTATTTCTTTTTGACCATTTTAATTGAAAACAATCACAGTAAGGTACTTAATTGTTACCCAGAAATGATTTGATATTGAGATAAAAACGTCTGCACTGGACCTTTAAAGGGAATGTCGTTTTAGTCACAACAGATGGAGTCTGAGGTAACAACGGTTTGGAGGGATGTTAAACAGCCAAGCCCATGAACACAACTCTACTTTGATATATAAACAAAGTCAGTGCATTAACACTGGTGAAACATGTCATCCCGAGGTGTCTGGAACTAAATTAGTTCTCAGCTCTCCTGTCCGATCGCATCAACAACTCCTTAAATGATGTGTAATATTAGGCTTGTTTAAACCAAATTACTGCTACAGGTGTGAATGTGCCTCAGCATCTGCATACCCGCCAGCTCTCCCAAGGGTCTCGATTGAAGGTCACTTCCCCTAGTGGGCAAAATTGGATGTGACGTTATCATGACAGTTCCTGGTTGCAATGATGTAATAACGACAGTTTTTAGTTGTAATGACGTCATGATCGAAAGACAGTCATTGCCCGCTGGGCCCTTGAACAAGAGGGGTGTTCAGGTCTCTAATTTGTCCCATATTACCGCCCTAGTTGCATCTACCACGTGGCTGCTACACAACGATGGTGGTGGATCAGGAACCGGTACCCTTTACTGTGTCCAGTATGAGCCCCATCTTGTAATAGCAGATAACAGGTCCCATTTTATTGTATTTTGTTCTAAGAAGAATCAATGAAACCCTTGTCTTGTGGTGATTCTGTTGGGCTGCGTTGATTCCCATTCAGTGGTTAAGTGTTTGTGAACAGCAGCCTACCTCAAAAGGTCAGACCACTTGGCACCCTCGGTTTGTTTTATATGTTGCTACTGCATCTCAAGCAAATACTGGGGGAAAACACCCCTAAACCTAGGTGGTTCTATACAAGGATAAATGACTGTGTTTTAGTGTCTAATGCTAGCACACAGCATGTGTACACATAGCCTACGTATACGCATGCACGCACAAACGCACACATATACACACCCACAGCCTCACACACCACAGGCATGCCCACACGTACACTCCCACACACACACCTTCCTTAACAATCTGCATCATTCACCATGATTTTGTTGTCAAGTGCCAGATCTTTGAAGTCATTTGTTCCCTGCTGAACAGCTAGGACCTATTCACCCTGCAGCACTAAGGCATAATGTGGTGCCACTTCTCTATGGCGCCACCCCAAATGGCACCCTAGTCCCTACATAGTGCACTACTTTTTACAAGAGCCCTATGTAATATATGCCTATAGGGGATAGGATGCCATTTGGGACTCATCCTATGTTGCCTACCCAATACACTGCTTTCTATGGTTCACTCAATTATAGTAGCATCATCTTGTGGGGTTAGGTTGTAAGGGGATGGAAATATTGATTTAAAAAATATTGCACATTAATATTTCAAAAGGCTGCCAAAGCATGTCAATAGCCATAATGAGTGTTGCACTTCTAAAGAGAGAATGGTAAAGAGTTAAGAGAGAGGAAATATGCTGTGTACAGTTAGGGAAGACATCACACATTATACCATCATCTATTGACATTCAAAGTAAATGTTATTGTAATAGCGTACTTCATACAGCTGTGCAGCCCAAAGGCCTTATCATAAATAAATGGCAAAAGCATAAATAAGCAAAAGATTAAACATAAAGGATGAAATAAATAAGAGAAAAATGCCAAATCAAACCAATACATTTTCTGACAGACACTGAACACCCTCATGTTCACAGTGGTGATATGTGGTTAGATAAAAGGACACAAATATTTCAAGGCTCTAAGTATTTGAGACTGGTGGAGACCAGTGTCTGAATAGCATAGGAAGTGACTATCTGGCGTGATAATCTATCTCCACAATTTGATTGTATTCTAACATGTCTGGGTGGTGGAGCGGATGCTGGATATAAATAACACAAACCTCATCAGGTCATTATTAGGACAGGCAGATGATGCACACTTCCTCTGCAGATGCGACAAAGGTCACCCACAACAATAATCATCACTTCATCATCAATATCGGCTGTGCACGTGAGAAATGCCCAGAGGAGGTAGGCCTAAGCTAAAACTGACGAGGACAATAAGCATCACTTCCAACTACACACACTGCTACACATACAAACATTTCTAAAAACATGTTTTCACTTTGTCATTATGGGGTATTGTGTGTAGATGGGTGAGAAAAAAAAACGATATTTCATCCATTTTGAATTCAGGCTGTAACACAACAAAATGTGGAATAAGTCAAGGGGTATGAATACTTTCTGAAAGTACTGTACCTCCAACTACACACAAGCTTCAAAAGTAATATTTCCATTGTTATCAAGTTAGACAAGAACAATATGCGTTAGAGAAAAATAGCTCTTGCTGGGTTCTTCACAGTTATTTCAGAGTTTAATCAATCAAGAAGACAAACTTAAAATAACCAAAACGTACAAAAGTGCATAACTACTGAATGTAAACGGCAAAACTCAAAGAGGTTATTTCATAGTTTTCCCCTATATTCATCTCTCTCTGATCAATCTTTTCATGTGCAAGTCATTATTGGGGCGGTTGCAGTAAAGGAGCCCATCCTGTATAACTACTTCCTGTACTACACTTTATTAAAGTAAACACTTACTACTAAAATGTTTGGACCACATTCATTCATAATTCATAAAGCCTTGGCTAAGAGAGCTCCAAAATAGACCATTGTACTATGACATCATAACTCATAAGAGGAGGAAGTGGGAAAAGAAGAGCAAGAGAGGCAGCCATCCAATCCACTGGTTTCTCCTGATTAGTAAAGGTGCCAGAGTGAACTTGATGGGAAATGGATTGAAATAACACACTGGCCCCCGTACGCCTGTCTGAGACGTACAGACTGAGAGCTTTGATAAAAGGGAGAAAAAACGGGGTTGAATGTTGCTACGTTTATGAGCTTGCCCTCTCAAATGGCTTCACATCTCCGAGTGTCATTACGGAAGGTCATTATGACGGTTACCACTCGGAAAGGGCACTCAGCATTGGTGTCGGGTAACGAATGAACACTTTGAAGTCAAAACTTTTTAAAGGGGTCAAACTCAAGTCAGGTCATGCATTTAGGGGTCCCTGCATTTTCATGTCAGTTACTTACAGTATATTGGGAGGCTTCTACATGTTGTTTGTGTTTTTCCTATCTGCCGGACATGCATAGCAATTTCCATTAGCCAGTGTGACCCGGTTAGCTCAAAATAGACATTGAACCAGATAATATTTTGTGACAAGGTTTGGTCATTTTGTTGTTAGTTTCGACCTAAAAATCACAGACTGTTATGACTGGGTGTCACGTCTCGTTTACGGTCACATTAAAGCAGGATCTGTGACGGAAGGGTCACGAAAAGTGTTTGGTGTGACAGAGGGAAAAAAGCGTTACTTTCGCTTCATACTGTCAGTGGAGAACATCTGTGTAGCAGAGATGCTTGTTCTGTGACCGTGCAATCGGCCCACTGCAGCTGTCCGAGGTGACAGTCCCTGTCATGGTTGAAGAAAAGAGAGAAAGAGAGGGGGGGGACTGAGACCAGAGAGAGATAATCCCTGTATCAAATCCAGCTCCAGAGACAGGGAGAGGAAGGTCCAGGTTTTTGCAGTTGAATGATTTAACTCGCTCGCCTGCCAATCTCTCCATCCACATCTTTGTCTTGTCTCCCCCGCCACCCTCTCCCTCACTTTATTACACTGAGGCTTTTTTCATATGTTGAGCCATGTCTATAGGAATAAAAGCCCATGTTTGTTCGCCGAATATGTCAGAGCTCTTTGAGATTTTGTTATGGCCTCACAAATCCCTCTGTGGGTTACTGTGTGTCGTCTCAAAGAGGTTTGCACAGTACAGTGGCGTAGGAACAGCTCTCATCATGCATGGCTTAACTGTGTAATAGCTTTGCAACTTCAGCAGCTCTTATTTACTATAATGGCTCCACCATTATAGTACCATCAGTCTCCTCTCCTGTATGGCCTCTGTCTTTGCTAATAGGGCCCTTACTTTTTCCCATTATGTAAATACAGATGTAGGATCTTAATTTGATCTCCCTGTTACAGGATAACTGTCCTGCAATACAGGAAATGTAAAACTTGTAGTGTATTTGAGGTATAGAAAGGCTTCTGAAGTTTGTAATTTCCACTTTGAAATGTATCAACCCCTACAAAAATGTCCATTAATTATAATCCACATAATAATTCACATTTCCTGTTGCTGCAGGATTATTTTCCTGCTGTAGCAAACTGGCTCAAATTAAGAGCCTACATCTGTAAGTCTTGATGAATACATGTCTTCCCTTCCTGAGTTCTTTCCACTTTTCAAGCAAGATTGAGGTCTGTATGGAACAAAATGTACATGACGATGTGTATGTAGGCCAAGGTCGAGTCTTTTGTCCACATAATGAAAACTATTATAGATTGGTCCTTCAAGGCTGGGATATGAGTGACATATGTGTTACGCGGCAAAATATTTTTAGGTTTAACAAATAGGACAGAATGATTTGACATGTATCCCGTTGATACAGTCTGTCTTCACAAGGGAATTCAGCTTTTTCCACTATCTGTTCCCCTTGGCCGACGTGGTCTTAGATTTCAGCCCCACTCTTAAATGATTGAAATCTCAAGTTTCTGACAAAGTAACCTAGTTATGCTATCCATCCCTGGCAAAAGTTTTAAAACTTGCAGCAGCTTGACCCGTTGGCTGTGAGAACACTTCACTGCTCGTCTTTGAATACATTTACTGATGCAAACACTCACTCTGGGTCGAAAGAGATCTTGGTATGTTGCCCTGTCTGTAGAGTGCCAGCATCTCGCTTTTACCTCAGGTCAGAATCCAGCACTGTCTATCCATGGGGAAGGCTGCCCTAAGACCTTCTCCTCACCACAACGGCACAGGGGGAACTTATCAAAGTATGTGAACACGATCTCGCTCTCCACAGATCAACCAAGGAGCTCGGCAGAATCTAGTAATGATTTTGGGGTATAGGCTAACATTCAGTGGAAGGCTGACCATAACCACATGCTGACCTAATGACCTGTTGGAACCACAGTGAGGACCAGCCTCATAAGCAGTCCATCATAGCTTGTGGATAGGAAGGAATCAAATGTTCTTCATACAATCCAAGTTGGCCTATTTAGTAATACTATTCAGTCTAACCAATAATAGCACATTATTTGGTGTTCAAGAACAGTTATGAGGCAAATTCTCAGTTCACTGCTAGCAGTGGCAATGTTCTCATACCTAAACCATGCATTATGACACAGTTTCAAATATTTATGTAGAATATAGTAATTAACATGAATATATGCAAAAACAACAGAAATACATAATGATGTAGTATTTGCATTAGTAATTGTTGGTGCTCAGTGAAGAGAAGTGTAATTGCTGGTCATTTAACAGTAACAGCATTTAACATTCAACACCTGACTTGATGAAAACCTGCTAAATATGGATATTATTACATTAAAAAGGTAATAACGCATATTTACATCTTATTAATGCAACATAATATAGCTTTTTATACCTTTATATTATAATTTAATTAAATCAAAATACTATAGTAAATTCCCTTATTTTTCATTGCACTCACTTCAGCAAATGTTACATATAGATCAGCTGTGGGTCTTTTGTGTGTGTGCATGTTTTTTGTGTGCGGGAAAACTCTTTGTGAAGTGGACCTTCCATAGCCAATGCAACCGACCCACTCTGCAAGGTCAAGTTGAGTCTTTTGAAAGCCTGTTCATTGGTCTGTAACTATTCAATTTGTTTCAGAGAGAGAAGAAGTCAATGGAATAGGAAGGGGCATATGGGACAACGATTAGAGTTCACAGGAACGTAAAAAGATGTATTGCTTCATTCAGCTTTAAACTAATGCACTTTGTACTCTTGAAAGAAAATCAAATCTACACTCCATAGGCCATATAGCGAACAACAGACCTTACTGCTACAGAGATATAAAGGGATAAAAGTCCAATTCCAGATGAATTTGAACACAGATTTCAATTAAGGGAAACCACTGAATAGACCCAGAGGAAATATGCATAATGTATGCCGTTGATTGCTGCAGGCACAAAACACGAATATCACACATAAAGGTTTAGAGGAGAGCAAAAACAAACGAATGAAAACAACAATACTATGTTCTTTAAATTAGCAATTTTAATAGAGGTATTGTATCATTAAGATCAGCACACATCCATAGATAAGAGGCAAAAGAAGAAGAAACTCATCCTCACAAACCATATTTTAATTATACAGTACATTTCTCTGTGGTTTATTACGGTTTGGTTTGTATTTGCTCTCCTATAAACTTTTATGTGTGATATTCGTGTTTTGTGCCTGCAGCAATCAACGGCATACATTATGCATATTTCCTCCGGGTCTATTTTTTTGACAAAAATTCATGCATTAAACATGAAGTTGTATTTGAATAAAACACACAAATTAGAACTTCATGCTTGCACTTTGACACTATCTTAACTAGAAAATAAGTGTGAGTCTCCTCCTTTCTGACTAAAACTTCATTACAATTAAAAATAGTAATTTCACACAATGGCGATGTGGAATATACAGGTAACTCAAATCCCACTGCTTGAAGCCCAGCGCAACAAAAAAAAAAACTATTATTATCTGCAACCTTACTTTGATAGTTTCCCTTGAAATCAAAAGGCTTTGCAAGAATACTAACAATGCACAAAATGGCTATTTACTCCACAGGCTTTCTCAGAGAAACCCCTCATGTGAGGTAGTGGTGAATGTGAGTGTTCAGGGAGGAGTGAAGACTTAGGAAGGGGATGAATAGTTTGCTAAATCAACACTTTCTCTGATCCCTCATGATTATCAGAACAAGGTGAAAAATGGGATTGTTGACTAGAAAGAGGCTGATAATGTGTTTGTTTGTACTATGCATGGCTGACTGTATGATATACTGGCACAGCTACAGTGGGGATAAAAAGTATTTAGTCAGCCACCAATTGTGCAAGTTCTCCCACTTAAAAAGATGAGAGAGGCCTGTAATTTTCATCATAGGTACACGTCAACTATGACAGACAAATTGAGAAAAAAAATTCCAGAAAATCACATTGTAGGATTTTTAATGAATTTATTTGCAAATTATGGTGGAAAATAAGTATTTGGTCACCTATAAACAAGCAAGATTTCTGGCTCTCACAGACCTGTAACTTCTTCTTTAAGAGGCTCCTCTGTCCTCCACTCGTTACCTGTATTAATGGCACCTGTTTGAACTTGTTATCAGTATAAAAGACACCTGTCCACAACCTCAAACAGTCACACTCCAAACTCCACTATGGCCAAGACCAAAGAGCTGTCAAAGGACACCAGAAACAAAATTGTAGACCTGCACCAGGCTGGGAAGACTGAATCTGCAATAGGTAAGCAGCTTGGTTTGAAGAAATCAACTGTGGTAGCAATTATTAGGAAATGGAAGACATACAAGACCACTGATAATCTCCCTCGATCTGGGGCTCCACGCAAGATCTCACCCCGTGGGGTCAAAATGATCACAAGAACGGTGAGCAAAAATTCCAGAACCACACGGGAGGACCTAGTGAATGACCTGCAGAGAGCTGGGACCAAAGTAACAAAGCCTACCATCAGTAACACACTACGCCGCCAGGGACTCAAATCCTGCAGTGCGAGACGTGTCCCCCTGCTTAAACCAGTACATGTCCAGGCCCGTCTGAAGTTTGCTAGAGTGCATTTGGATGATCCAGAAGAGGATTGGGAGAATGTCATATGGTCAGATGAAACCAAAATAGAACTTTTTGGTAAAAACTCAACTCGTCGTGTTTGAAGGACAAAGAATGCTGAGTTGCATCCAAAGAACACCATACCTACTGTGAAGCATGGGGGTGGAAACATCATGCTTTGGGGCTGTTTTTCTGCAAAGGGACCAGGACAACTGATCCGTGTAAAGGAAAGAATGAATGGGGCCATGTATCGTGAGATTTTGAGTGAAAACCTCCTTCCATCAGCAAGGGCATTGAAGATGAAACGTGGCTGGGTCTTTCAGCATGACAATGATCCCAAACACACCGCCCGGCAATGAAGGAGTGGCTTCGTAAGAAGCATTTCAAGGTCCTGGAGTGGCCTAGCCAGTCTCCAGATCTCAACCCCATAGAGAATCTTTGGAGGGAGTTGAAAGTCCGTGTTGCCCAGCGACAGCCCCAAAACATCACTGCTCTAGAGGAGATCTGCATGGAGGAATGGGCCAAAATACCAGCAACAGTGTGTGAAAAACTTGTGAAGACTTACAGAAAACGTTTGACCTGTGTCATTGCCAACAAAGGGTATATAACAAAGTATTGAGAAACTTTTGTTATTGACCAAATACTTATTTTCCACCATAATTTGCAAATAAATTCATAAAAAATCCTACAATGTGATTTTCTGGATTTTTTTCCCTCATTTTGTCTGTCATAGTTGACGTGTACCTATGATGAAAATTACAGGCCTCTCTCATCTTTTTAAGTGGGAGAACTTGCACAATTGGTGGCTGACTAAAAACTTTTTTTCCCCACTGTATGCAGCGTCATAGTAACATCCACTTATTATGGGAGATGTGGAATGAACAGTACATTTGATAAATCTTGTATTGAAAAATGTAATCCTGTGCAGGGCCACCATGGCAGCTCAGTGCCATATTAGAATGGTCAGTATTTTATCTGTTTTATCGATCAGCCATCTTTTAATCACTATTTCCGCACTCAAAGGCTGGCTCCCGTTTAATTAATGCAAGAATAATCGGATAATCCCTGTGAGAGATACACAATATATATGTCAATGATCGAGGCGGAGAAAGACAGGGGATGGTGAAATAAAAGGGGCAAACGAAACATGTAACTGTCTCTGCCTTATGGCATCTGATACCTCGCCTCTTCCAGTAATTACTGCACCACTTGTGTCTTGTGTTCGAATTGTGATCATTTCCTGTCAAGGATAGCAAGCAATACCAAATGGTTTATGTATTCTGTCCCCATCTCAACCACACTTCATTAGGGAGAAAAGAGTGCAGGGCCCAGGGTAAGGCAGAAGGAATGGATTAATTCTGAGTAGAAGAACCCAGGCTCCTCTCTCATCTCCTCCCTGTGTGGAGCCACAGCCCACGGGCCTGTCAAGGCCTCTGCCCTGCTGAAATGGTGAGGGCCTGTGTGTGGGTGGCAGAGGGCCTCACCTGCTTTGAGTGGCCCTTTGGCTCCTGTCAAAGAGAGAGAGAGAGAGAGAGAGAGAGAGAGAGAGAGAGGTAATTAGGAAATATGGTAGAGACGGAGGTAAAACAAGTGAATGAAACTGGAGATGAGGGGATGGGCAGAAAAAGATAGAGAGGGAGAGAGGGATAGAGAGGGGGATAATGACGGAGAAGGTGGAGATGAGTAGTTGGCTAGTGTGTAGGCTTCCGGTCAGCAGAGGTTGGCCTGATGCCTGATGCAATTTAAAGCAAATCTCCTACAACACTGGAGAAGACACTACTAGATGGATGCTTGTTGTACCTTTCTTGGAAGTGGATTTGAAAAGGCAGGAGCGGAATGAATGTGAACCACAGGACCTCGATAAACAAATGTCTTCCTCTTTTCGCACTGATCCAAATAGACAGGATTGGTGAAAGTAATATGGCAGAACCCAACTAGATGATTTGCTTTCACCTGTCCAGTTGTTACATGTCAACGTTGATGAATAATAGCTATGTGGATAGAGGAAGTCGCTTAACACCACTGAGATGCAACTGCCATGTTTTGGATGACTTAAATGCCTAATGTGCGAGATGCTGAAGTAGACAATGGGATGCTTGTGTATAAGTGTATAACCATTGTTAAAACAAACTAACTGTAGTCGTGTATCTCTCTTCCCCCTCTCTGTTTGTCTCTCCCAGGATGAGTGAGAGACACACACAGCAAGGAAGTAAAGGGGTTCTACTTCTGATGGTCTGCATGGTGACTCTGCTGGAGATGGCCAGACCAACAGAAGGTCACAGAGGTAAGGGCAGTACAGTACACCTGCCTAAGAGCAGCATGCTCATTGCCTTTCTTTACATTCATTTTGGTACTGAGTGTACAAAACATTATGAACACCTGCTTTTTCCATGACATAGACTGACCAGGTGAATCCAGCTATGATCCCTTATTTATGTCACTTGTTAAATCCACTTCAATCAGTGTAGATGAAGGGGAGAAGACAGGTTAAAGAATGATTTTTAAGCCTTGAGACAATTGAGACATGGATTGTGTATGTGTGCCATTCAGAGGGTGAATGGGCAAGACAGAATATGTGTCTTTGAACGGGGAATGGTAGCAGGTGCCAGGCGCACCGATGGAACGCTTTCGACACCTTGTAGAGTCCATGCCCCAACGAATTTAGGCTGTTCTGAGGGCAAAAGGTTGGGTGCAACTCAATAAGGAAGGTGCTCCTAATGTTTTGTACATTCATCCTGTTAGTTTAAATGATGTCTGATCTCTGAGCTCTCACATTATAAGAACATAATTTTTTATAGCCTATAGTATGTCTAGATGTTTTATCTACAATGTCATAGATGATTAAATGCACCTGATGTTCCAATGGTAAATAATTGTGTGACAGGGCTTAAATGTGTGAAAGAGGTGTAATTCAAAATACTTCCCTTGTCTTGTTAAGACTGTTGACAAGCTGGGACATCACTAGAACATGACTAGAACCCGGCGAGATCAATTATAGCATCTCAGTAACATTACAAGTGTGGGGCAACTCACATGTTTCAACCTCATTGGTTTGAACACTGGGAGCCTCACTGACAATCCACTGTCGCAGATAATTGGCAAGGTGATTCCATAGACATGCAGGATGGCCATTCGTGGACATGACAGAAAATGTTTAGCTTTCTTCTGTCTGTCGACCAATTAAAGTAGGGCATGGGCCTCCAGCATGTGGCTTTTGATTGGCAGCGATCCTTACTCAAGGCGCTCATCATTTCTGCAGGAATTGGATCAGAATAATCTCGCACACGTTCAATTTCTATCTGATAGCTTCAGCAGCCCCCTAATTTCCCTAGGGTGTTATTTCTGTTGCTGTAAACCTGTTATCATTCCAGGGATGAAATCAACCCAGAACACGTTCAAAGTCGAGAAAATAAATTATTCCCAGAGAACACAAGAAAAAAAGAAATTATACCATTGAAAAAAATAACCAACCTAAGTAAACATTGTTGGTTTCGGCAAGCAAAGAAATTGATTTTCTAATGCACTTTGTGTCCTATTTGAGTGCTCGCAATACTTTTTTATATTTGTGGCTTCTGTCAGCAAAAGGCTGCATAAATTTGTATATCTTCAAAACTCTTTTCGCTTTGACGTGTCGGCTTTAATTTGCTGAGATGTGCTGGAAGAGTGATCTGCCTCACCTTCTGAGTTGCTTTCTCTAGTTCACCTTGTATTTACCATTGTATTGAGTTGTTTACATGGCCAAGGTGCAATACTGGAGAGGCACAACAAGAGCACTTGACCCTATGGGCACTCCTACCGGATACACATCCTTGGAATAAGATGTCCAAAGACCTTTACAATCATTATCATTACAATGATCCACTGTCCTTGTAAACTCAGTGGAGGAATGTTCCTGATAATCAATCTTTTTCCTAGTATTCCAAGTATTGATCCAATGGGAAAACACTGGACACATACAATAAGCACTGAGACTTAACATATTGCTTTAGTTTGTCCGATGGTTTGTCCAATTACTGTCATAGACCATTAGCGCATTGCAATAAAATGTACAATGAAGCATGGTCTCACTCCAAAGGTTTACGACGTATTCAGCCTACTTAGAAACATTGTGAGAATGTCCTTATCCCCCCATTATATGGGAGCGAGTATCCTATTATGTCTGTAAGTGCATTTTATCTTCTTTGTCGATTTACAGTGTTTGTTGGGAAATCAGTTGGCTGGTAACAGTGCAAATGGATTGCCAAAAAATAAACATTGTTCTTTTCCTCAAGAGCACAGTTCCCAACCATTTGGGAGTCCTATCTTTTTCTTTTTTTTCTGAAATAGCACAATCAATACTTCTTGGTTGGGAATAGATCCGCAATTGCATTGCCCTCGGAAAATACATTTTATTTCACTTCTTAATCTGATTTGTAGTGTGCCTTGAGGATTTCACTACATAGACTGTCCGCTTCAGTGGAGCCCTGCAATATCAAGAGTTTGAGTAAAAGGTATCTTATGAAAGAGAGAGGATGTGTTCACAACCAATTTACATGATCAAAATGATAAGAAACTTGATGACAAAACAGTTTTCTATCTATGGACCAAGCTTTACGGACGTCAGGTGCAGAACAGCATAAGAACCATGAAAAGCTATTGTGCCGCTGGCTGTCTTCACTTGCATACTATTGCTAGAATTACATATTCAGAATTGATTGAAGGTAAAAAAAAATCTAGACATTCTGTACTGTACATCTGTGACTGGCTCGGCCAAAAGCCTCTCAAACAGAGAGAAATAATGGTTATATAAAAAATATAAAGTGAATATAATCATGAACTGTAGTGTTGGTACCACTTTCCTAACAGGGACCCAGAGAATAAATTTGTAGTCAGTGCATAGCAATTACATAGGTCACCAGTTCTTCATCACCTTGGAATATGCTTTTCACCAATGTATAAAGCCACTCACTCCTTTCCCTTGCACCAGCCCAGCAGGGAAAGGCGCTTCTCTGGGACTCTGGGACAAGAATCATTCCCAAGTACATAAAAAACCTCTGTTTCATAGCAGGACAGCACAGTGGTCATACGGCTAGAGCTCCAAATCTACTCAGAAAACCTCTTCCTCTCTGTGTGAAGCGTGGCGCTACTTTTACATAGATCTAAGCAACGCCGGCAGAAACATATTTGTCTTTCATATCTTTTTTTATATGAGTAGAGTGTGAGTCAGCCTCCCGCTACGTTCAAGCGATTGCTCCTCAGTTATTTTTATGTATGAGCAGGGACCGGGGGGACGGCGATAGCAGAAGCGCTATCAAAACTTGTGTATTATCAAAAAAGAACTCCGCCTCCCTCCTTTTCACTTCCTGCATGTCTTTTGGTCTATACCTAACACCTCTCTATAACATGGTACGACTACTCATCTGCTTGAACTCCTAACAGTTAGTGTGAGGAATCTCACCTGAGCAATGGTACTCAACCACTGCATTCAGTTTGATTTGAAACATTTGGGTACAAATGATAGATCGAAGCTATTGTAAACATTCAAATATTATTGATTGAGGTGTGATTCTTCCACGTTGTGTCCCAGTGATGGTGGCGTTCAGGATGTTAGTTTAGGTGTTGATGCAGCTGCAATACAGTCGACTCAATACCCTACCTCCTCCTACGACATTTCTGCCTAAGTGATAAAAAAAAAACATGCCTGAAGATTCCACAATAACAAGGCATGCAAATGCAATTTAATTAAATAAGCTTGGCTGGCTTCACTGGTATAGAGTACAGCAATCAGTGGGCAGGTTCCACAGCACTTTTCGTTTGTTGTTTACCAAATGAGCAATAACTGCCTCTGCAGAAGGACGGACTCCTCGTGAAAATGTCACATGTAATTAATAGAGCAGGGAGCAGCACAGTCCCTAAATAAATAATAGCGTGAGCTGGAAATTGGCTCAAAATACTGCAACAACTGCACCTTCTTTTCTGGGGAACTTGTAAGAAGCTCCTGAGATAGGGATTTTTCAATTGTTTTTTGAATGGCAAAATAGCCTACTAATTCCTTGGCTGATGCTTGAAGTTACAAACTGTTTTAAAGCTTAATCATAGTTATTCTGTACCTTCAGGGTTGTGGGTACCGCAGAAGTATTAGGTAGCCCCCCTTAACAGGAGCATGCCTCCAGTGTTCTGAATATGTGAACAGGCTGTTAGTTAACCTAATACAAAGTTAACTCAACAATGGCCATATAGTAGGCCTACATCATTGCCTGTTAAAAATGAACCCTTGATTCCAACTTTTTTTGCAGTCCCACAGCATAAGTAATACATTAGGTTTTGCGTTACGGCTCTTTTTTGTGCTGCACTATGATAATAAACTGAGCTATTAGGCTACTTAGAAGTAGTGTTGCATATTTTAGTTCTGACAAGTTTGTACTGAGTTATTAAGTGGCTAATTCTGTTCTGTGTTTTTTACAGTGCATCAAGTCAGAACCGGCACTTGTGAGGTTGTGGCTTTGCATCGATGCTGCAACAAGAACAAAATAGAAGAACGCTCCCAAACTGTTAAATGCTCCTGCTTCCCTGGACAAGTGGCCGGGACGACCAGAGCTGCTCCGTCCTGTGTAGATGGTACGTTCCAGCTGAATATTTAATGTACTATCGATGTGTCATTTTTTGCTGATGTTCTTTATATTGTGAGCTCGCACTGTCTTCCTTGAAGTGAAACTGCTCTTAAGAATAGTTGTTAATTTTGTAACGCTTCAGACCACAAGGTGCTTAGTCATTGCCATCCACAGAGGCCTCATTTATACTTCGTTTTATACTTAAACTTTACAATACACTTTACAAGTGTTAAACTGTAATTAAATGTGTTAAAACGTTTACCAGAAGTGCTCCTGTGCCATATAGTCGTATCCTCAGGGGAAATTTGTTTGGTCTCCTGTTTTTCAACCAACAATTCCTTACATTTAGTGGAGTCTGGTGCTTTATGACAACTCAGTACTGTCTCTGCCTTTTACAGTAATGGTCTTGCTGAATTGTACTCCTCCTCTAACTCCCTATAGTGCTGTAAAACTAAGTGAGCCAATTAGGATGAGCTGAACATGCACATGCCAACTACACTGCCTTCAGAAAGTATTCACACCCCTTGACTTTTTCCACATTTTGTTGTGTTACAGCCTGAATTTAAAATTGATTAAATTGAGATATTTTTTGGCACTGGCCTACACACAATACCCCATAATGTCAAAGTGGAATTATGTTTTTCATAATTTTTACAAATTAATAACACATTAAAAGCTGAAATGTCTTGAGTCAATAAGTATTCAACCCCTTTGTTATGGCACGCCTAAATACGTTCAGGAGTAAAAATGTGCTTAACAAGTCACACAATAAGTTGCAAGGACTGTGTGCAATAATAGTGTTTAACATGAACTTTGAATGACTACCTCATCTCTGTACCCCACACATACAATTATCTGTAAGGTCCCTCAGTCGAGCAGTGAATTTCAAACACAGATTTAACCACAAAGACCAGGGAGGTTTTCCAATGCGTCGCAAAGAAGGGCACCTATTGGTAGATGGGTAAAAATTAAAAAATGCAGACATTGAATATCCCTTTGAGCATGGTGAAGTTATTAAGTTATTAATTTCACTTTGTATGGTGTATCAATACACCCAGTCACTACAAAGATACAGGCATCCTTCCTAACTCAGTTGCCAGAGAGGAAGGAAACCACTCAGGGATTTCACCATGAGGCCAATGTTGACTTTAAAACAGTTAGAGTTTAATGGCTGTGATAGGAGAACTGAGGATGGATCAACAACATTGTAGTTACTCCACAATACTAACCTAATTGACAGAGTGAAAAGGAATCCTGTACAGAATAAAAATATTCCAAAACATGCAATAAGGCACTAAAGTAAAACTGCTAAAAATGTGGCAAAGAATGGAACTTTATGACCTGAATACAAAGCGTTTTGTTTGGGGAAATCCAACACAACACATCACTGAGTACCACACTTCAAGCATGGTGGTGGCTGCATCATGTTATGGGTATGCTTGTCATCAGCAAGGGAGTTTTTTATGATAAAAAGAAATGGAATAGAGCTAAGCACAAGCAAAATCCTAGAGGAAAACCTTGTTCAGTCTGCTTTCCTACAGACACTGGGAGACAAATTCAACTTTCAGCAGGATAATAACCTAAAACACAAGGCCAAATATACACTGGAGTATTGCACAGTGAACGTAGACGACATGGAATGTTCCTGAGTGGCCTAGTTACAGTTTTGACTTAAATTGGCTTGAAGATCTATGGCAAGACTTGAAAATGGCTGTCTAGCAATTATCAACAACCAACTTGACAGAACATGAAGAATTTTTAAAAGAATAATGTGCAAATATTGTACAATCCAGGTGTGCAAAGCTCTTAGAGACTTACCCAGAAAGAGTCACAGCTGTAATCGCTGCCTAAGGTGATTCTAACATGTATTGACTCAAGGGGTGTGAATCACAGGAGTTTGGTGGCAACTTAATTGGGGAGAACGGGCTTGTGGTAAGGACTGGAGCGGAATCAGTGGAATGGTATCAAATACATCAAACACATGGTTTCCAGGTGTTTGGTGCCATTCCATTTGCTCTGTTCCGGCCATTATTATGAGCTGTTCTCCCCTCGGCAGCCTCCACTGGTGTGAATACTTTCTGAAGGCACTGTACCTATAGGACGTGAAGGTAGATGTTGTGAATCTCAGCACCGTTTCAATGAGTGTTATCTTCAGGCACCCAGAAATGTGTTGTCTTTTCCCATCAGAACCCAATTTTACGCCTTCAATGCAACGTCGGGCCCAAGCCGGATTCACCTCACGTTGATACCGTACGACTTAATCCTCAAATTACTGACAGATCAGGGGTATAAGTGACTGCTCCTTGTTTTGGAGCAAATCTCATTTGCGGCAAGCAGGGAAGGTGTTACCATGAAATAAGTGTGAAATATACATTTGATTCATATGTGGTGAGCGAAGTATGTCAAGAGTACTGTCTTCCTTAAATCTCTTCTATTCTCTAAACTGTTTTCTGGATTCATAAGAGGTTTTCAATGTATAGGATAAGAATTTCAATACTGACCATCATTATATAGGCCTAATGCTGTATCAATTATGATATCAATGTATGTTTGCATGTGAACTGTAGATTTGAGTGCTTCAAAGTTGCCAGTAGAAAGAAATGTACTTGATATATATAATCTTTATACATGGTAAATGTGCTTCTTCTGAATCATAAAGCTGACTGCTGCATCATGTTTCCTTTAATTGCATTATATCATACATCCACTCTGACTTCCACACTCAAGGTTTAGCTACACTTCAACAGGCCTCACTGCAAAGTCAACTCAGCTTTACATATCCACAAAACCGCTTTATAATTCCACAAGGCTGAAGTTATGACCGCAGAACCGTGAATTCATAATCCTTCCAGTTTTGCTTAGCTCACATTATATTTGCTGCATTCCTTGTGCACCTAGTATCATATTCAGAAGCTCTCAGATTAATTTGCAAGGCTCCAAACCTGTTCCCTTGTATTGCACAGTGAACGTAGGTGATTAACAGTGCTGTGTATCAGAATGTTAAGACTGATGTATCATCATCCCATAAAGCTTTCTATCCATGTACAGTATTATGCTATTTAGGTCTACAGGAGGTGAGATAGGCGGCAGGTAGCTTAGTGGTTAAGAGCGTAGTGCCAGTAACCGAAAGGTTGCTGGTTCTAATCCCCGAGCCGACTAGGTGAAAAATCTGTCGATGTGCACTTGAGCAAGGCACTTAACCCTAATTGCTCCTGTAAGTCGCTCTGGATAAGAGCGTCTGATAAATGACTAAAATGTAATGTAATGTGAGAAGGAAATATGTTTCTGCTTTGAAATCAGTAGAAAGTGCACAGCAATCACTATGCTTTCTAAGGGAAGGGGACGATTTGAAACCCTCACATTTTCGAAAAATGCACTTGAAGTTGACTTACATCTATGCCATGTCAGTACCAGAACATCACTTACCCACACTAATGTGGCAGTCAGACCACCAACTGACATATCATATCATTTATAACTTCCATATCATTTTCTGTACATAATGCCCTGAATCTATTCTACAACGCCCGGAAGCCTGCCCCTTTTTTTCTCTGTACCCAACGCACTAGAAGACCAGTACTTAAAGCCTTTAGCCATATCCTTATTCTACTCCTCCTCTGTTCCTCTGGTGATGTAGAGGTTAACCCAGGCCCTGTAGCCCCCAGTATCACTCCTACTCCCCAGGCGTTATCATTTGTTGACTTCTGTAATCGTAAAAGCCTTGGTTTCTTGCACGTTAATATCCGAAGCCTCCTCCCTAAGTTTGAGTTATTCACTGCGTTAGCACACTCCGCCAACCCTGATGTTCTAGCAGTGTCTGAATCCTGGCATAGGAAGGCCACCAAAAATTCAGAAATGTCCATCCCCAACTACAACATTTTCAGTCTCGATAGAACTGCCAAAGGGGGTGGGGTTGCAATCTACTGTAGAGATAGCCTGCAGAGCTCTATCTACTATCCAGGTCTGTGCCCAAACAGTTTGAGCTTCTACTTCTAAAAATCCACCTTTCCAGAAATAAGTCTCTCACTGTTGCCGCTTGCTACAGACCCCCCTCAGCCCCGAGCTGTGCCCTGGACACCATATGTGAACTGATTGCCCCCCATCTATCCTCAGAATTCGTACTGCTTGGTGACCTAAACTGGGATATGCTTAACACCCCGGCCAACCTACAATCTAAACTAGATGCCCTCAATCTCACACAAATTATCAACGAACCTACCAGGTACAACCCTAAATCTGTAAACATGGGCACCCTCATAGATATCATCCTGACAAATTTACCCTCTAAATACACCTCCGCAGTCTTCAACCAGGATCTCAGCGATCACTGCCTAATTGCCTGTGTCCGTAATGGGTCCGCGATCAAACGACCACCCCTCATCACTGTCAAACGCTCCCTAAAACATTTTAGCGAGCAGGCCTTTCTAATTGACCTGGCCCGGGTATCCTGGATGGATATTGACCTCATTCCGTCAGTAGAGGATGCCTGGTTGTTCTTTAAAAGTGCTTTCCTCTCAATCTTAAATAAGCATGCCCCATTCAAAAAATTCAGAACTAAGAACAGATATAGCCCCTGGTTCTCCTCAGACTTGACTGCCCTTGACCAGCACAAAAACATCCTGTGGCATACTGCATTAGCATCGAACAGCCCCCGCGATATGCAACTTTTTAGGGAAGTCAGGAACCAATATACACAATCAGTTAGGAAAGCAAAGGCTAGCTTTTTCAAACAGAAATTTGCATCCTGTAGCACTAACTCCAAAAAGTTTTGGGACACTGTAAAGTCCATGGAAAATAAGAGCACCTCCTCCCAACTGCCCACTGCACTGAGGCTAGGAAACACTGTCACCACCGATAAATCTACAATAATCGAGAATTTCAACAAGCATTTTGCTACGGCTGGCCATGCTTTCCACCTGGCTACCACTACCCCGGCCACCAGCTCTGCACCCTCCGCTGCAACTTGCCCACGCCACCCCTGCTTCTCCTTCACACAAATTCAGACAGCTGATGCTCCGAAAGAGCTGAAAAATCTGGACCCCTACAAATCAGCTGGATTAGACAATCTGGACCCTTTCTTTCTAAAATTAGCCGCCGAAATTGTCGCAACCCCTATTACTAGCCTGTTCAACCTCTCTTTCGTAATGTCTGAGATCCCCAGAGATTGGAAAGCTGCTGCGGTCATCCCCCTCTTCAAAGGGGTTGACACTCTAGATCCAAACTGTTATAGACCTATATCCATCCTGCCCTGCCTTTCGAAAGTGGGGAAAAAAAGTATTTAGTCAGCCACCAATTGTGCAAGTTCTCCCACTTAAAAAGATGAGAGAGGCCTGTAATGTTCATCATAGGTACACGTCAACTATGACAGACAAAATGAGGAAAAAAATTCCAGAAAATCACATTGTAGGATTTTTAATGAATTTATTTGCAAATTATGGTGGAAAATAAGTATTTGGTCAATAACAAAAGTTTCTCAATACTTTGTTATATACCCTTTGTTGGCAATGACACAGGTCAAACGTTTTCTGTAAGTAACAAACCTCCAAACGAGCTTCAACGCCATACAACACTCCTTCCGTAGCCTCCAACTGCTCTTAAACACTAGTAAAACTAAATGCATGCTCTTCAACCGAACGCTGCTTGCACCCGCCCACCCGACTAGAATCACTACTCTCGGCGGGTCTGACCTAGAGTATGTGGACAACTACAAATACCTAGGTGTCTGGTTAGACTGTAAACTCTCCTTCCAGACTCACATTAAGCATCTCCAATCAAAAGTTAGATCTAGAATCGGCTTCCTATTTCGCAACAAAGCCTCATTCACTCATGCTGCCAAACATGCCCTCGTAAAACTGACTATCCTACCGATCCTTGACTTTGGCGATGTCATTTACAAAATAGCCTCCAACACTCTACTCAGCAAATTGGATGTAGTCTATCACAGTGCCATCCGTTTTGTCACCAAAGCCCAATATAATACTACCATTGTGACCTGTACGCTCTTGTTGGCTGGCCCTCACTACATATTCGTCGCCAAACCCACTGGCTCCAGGTCATCTATAAATCACTGCTAGGCAAATCCCTGTCTTATCTTAGCTCACTGGTCACCATAGCAACACCCACCCATAGTCTGCGCTCCAGCAGGTATATCTCACTGGTCATCCCCAAAGCCAACACCTCCTTTGGCCGCCATTCCTTCCAGTTCTCTGCTGCCAATGACTGGAACGAACTGCAAAAATCTCTGAAGCTGGAGAGTCTTATCTCCCTCACTAACTTTAAGCGTCAGTTGTCAGAGCAGCTTACCGATCACTGCACCTGTACACAGCCTTTCTGAAATTAGCCCACCCAACTACCTCATCCCAATATTGTTATTTATTTTGCTAATTTGCACCCCAGTATCTCTATTTGCACATCATCTTTTGCACATCTATCATTCCAGTGTTATACGAAATTGTAACTATTTTGCACTATGGCCTATTTATTGCCTTACCTCCATAACTTACTACAGTCGCACACACTGTATACAGTGAGGGAAAAAAGTATTTGATCCCCTGCTGATTTTGTACGTTTGCCCACTTACAAAGACATGATCAGTCTATAATTTTAATGGTAGGTTTATTTGAACAGTGAGAGACAGAATAACGCATATCAAAAATGTTATAAATTGATTTGCATTTTAATGAGGGAAATAAGTATTTGACCCCCTCTCAATCAGAAAGATTTCTGGCTCCCATGTGTCTTTTATACAGGTAACGAGCTGAGATTAGGAGCACACTCTTAAAGGGAGTGCTCCTAATCTCAGTTTGTTACCTGTATAAAAGACACCTGTCCACAGAAGCAATCAATCAATCAGATTCCAAACTCTCCACCATGGCCAATACCAAAGAGCTCTCCAAGGATGTCAGGGACAAGATTGTAGACCTACACAAGGCTGGAATGGGCTACAAAACCATCGCCAAGCAGCTTGGTGAGAAGGTGACAACAGTTGGCACGATTATTTGCAAATGGAAGAAACAAAAGAACTGTCAATCTCCCTCGGCCTGGGGCTCCATGCAAGATCTCACCTCGTGGAGTTGCAATGATCACGAGAACGGTGAGGAATCAGCCCAGAACTACACGGGAGGATCTTGTCAATGATCTCAAGGCAGCTGGGACCATAGTCACCAAGAAAACAATTGGTTACACACTATGCCGTGAAGGACTGAAATCCTGCAGCGCCCGCAAGGTCCCCCTGCTCAAGAAAGCACATATACAGGGCCGTCTGAAGTTTGCCAATGAACATCTGAATGATTCAGAGGAGAACTGGGTGAAAGTGTTGTGTTCAGATGAGACAAAAATCGAGCTCTTTGGCATCAACTCAACTCGCCGTGTTTGGAGGAGGAGGAATGCTGCCTATGACCCCAAGAACACCATCCCCACCGTCAAACATGGAGGTGGAAACATTATGCTTTGGGGGTGTTTTTCTGCTAAGGGGACAGGACAACTTCACTGCATCAAAGGGACGATGGACGGGGCCATGTACCGTCAAATCTTGGGTGAGAACCTCCTTCCCTCAGCCAGGGCATTGAAAATGGGTCGTGGATGGGTATTCCAGAATGACAATTACCCAAAACACACGGCCAAGGCAACAAAGGAGTGGCTCAAGAAGAAGCACATTAAGGTCCTGGAGTGGCCTAGCCAGTCTCCAGATCTTAATCCCATAGAAAATCTGTGGAGGGAGCTGGAGGTTCGAGTTGCCAAACGTCAGCCTCGAAACCTTAATGACTTGGAGAAGATATGCAAAGATGAGTGGAACAAAAACCCTCCTGAGATGTGTGCAAACCTGGTGGCCAACTACAAGAAACGTCTGACCTCTGTGATTGCCAACAAGGGTTTTGCCACCAAGTACTAAGTCATGTTTTGCAGAGGGGTCAAATACTTATTTCCCTCATTAAAATGCAAATCAATTTATAACATTTTTGACATGCGTTTTTCTGTATTTTTTTTGTTGCTATTCTGTCTCTCACTGTTCAAATAAACCTACCATTAAAATTATAGACTGATCATTTCTTTGTCAGTGGGCAAACGTACAAAATCAGCAGGGGATCAAATACTTTTTTCCCTCACTGTATATATTTTCTGTTGTATTTTTGACTTTATGTTTTGTTTATCCCATATGTAACTCTGTGTTGTTGTTTTTATCGCACTGCTTTGCTTTATCTTGGCCAGGTCGCAGTTGTAAATGAGAACTTGTTCTCAACTGGCTTACCTGGTTAAATAAAGGTGAAATAAAAAAATACAAAATAAAAACCAACCAGACAGAAGGAGCTGCCTCAATTTGGGCTTGAAAAGCAGTTCACACCTAAAGTCTGGCACCAGATGCGTTTGACCTTTTCGATGACATTTGAGTATTGACATTCTCAGCAAATTAAAGCGCTGTGCCAATGGCGCACAGTTTAAAGTGCTCCACGGGTGATCTCTGAAAAATGATCAGCACTTAACCTTTTAATTATTCTTTTGTATTCGTCCAGGGGTTACCTGAGCTCTCATCTCAGTTTGAGCCTGATCGCCTCCTCAAAACCTTGTTAAGTGTTTGAAATGTAGCCTGTTCCAACAGTTTGGTTGGACATCAAACATGCAACCCTCAATATTATACAGCCAACGTTGTACAATTACTTTCACTTCTAAAGGTGCTTTACACAATATTGCTGTTATAATCATGCCTGTGGAACACAAATAAGTTTATCTTAATATATCCACCCTCGGTGCATGATGGTTCTCATTAAATACAATACAACTACCTCATGGTGTTTTGTAGTGATGGGGGGGGGGAAATCGATACAGTTACATATCGCAATATTATTTTTGGCCAAAATTATATCAATATTTGACTCCAAGTATCGATTAGTAAAAAAATAAAATGTAGGTAGGGTAAGCATTAGCTAGATGTAGTCGGCTGTACCTGCGCCAAAACTCCGGTATTTTTCATCCTATAGCTTGTTCTCCATCTTCTTTTTAAATAGTGGGCCAACATGTTTTCAGCACTTTTATTTCCCTGACTTATCAAAACTCGTTTTCTCATGGCTCTCTCTTGTCTCTCTGCAGCAGACATATAGTGAGCAATACTGTATGTCTGGAACATCAAATCGCAATAAAATCGCAGTATTGATTCGCAAATACATATAGAATCGCAATACATATCGTATCGGCACCTAAGTATCGTGATAATATTGTATCGTGAGGTCCCTGGCAATTCCCAGCCCTAGTGTTTTGTAAAACAAGGAAAATGTCTGTCTCCCTAGTAACTCTCAAAGCTGCTCATTATAACGATGCCTCTGTTCTCCTCTAGCCTCTATAGTGGAGCAGAAGTGGTGGTGTCAGATGCATCCATGTCTGGATGGGGAGGAGTGTAAAGTCCTCCCAGATCTAAAGGGATGGAGCTGCGCCACGGGGAACAAGATAAAGACTACCAAGGTAAGGGTCATCGCAATCAACACATTACACTTTAGACAAGCCATCGAATTCAATTTCAGCTGTACAGAGTACCAACATGGTAGGGGTCATAGTAGTCCTCAAGTCCTCATAGTAGCCAAGTACAGTCAACTTCAGTTTAAGAAGACAGACCTATATGTTTCTCAACCTATTGACCTTGCCTACTTGTATTATTGGTCAAGGTCAAAATGTTTTGTCTGAAATTACAGCACTCTAAAACAGTCTAATGTTTGCAGTCACTACTGGGACCCTGGGGGCCTATATCTGAGGGGCCGACATGTCTCCTTAGCACTATCAGAGCCATTTTGAGGACCGAAACTTGCAAATTACTCACTCCAATTACTTGCTTTTAACGCGGTAACCCGATGCCCGTATCCTTCCGTGGGTTATGACGACCCCTAGACTTGAGTTCTGCCTCCTTCCATGTACTTAATTATTTAAACTGGCCACACCACACCTGTATGGAGCCTGTAATTATTGATCCGGGGATTAGTCGGGACCTCAAAATGGAATGGGGCCTTTTTGGTGGCCGGTGTTGCTGCAGCAGTATTGATGGATTGTTCAACCATAATAACCTCACGCACGTGTTAATTTCGCCTGGTATGAAATCTAAAACTCATCTCTACCCTTCCTCTTTTTCCCCTGTTTTTGTTAACACGGAACGCCGGAAAGATCTCATCGGACCGGGATCAGCTCTGGTAACCCTTGGTGCCACGGAACCAAATCAAGGTGATGCAATCTTGTTAGATTAATTTGATTGAATTGGACCAATATCAATGTTAATGTTCATTGTTTTTCTGAATTCAGACTATAGCCTTTAATGCAAATATTGAATATTACAGTTGAAACATTATCTGTATCAGACTATGTCAAGTGCTGGTGAGAAACAGCAAACAAAACATTTCTATTAGTTTGAACATTTACTTAATGAGGAAATATGATTTATACCAGGCTCCTTAATTGTACTTATTAGGACACAAGTAATGCATAATTTATGGTTTAAATTTATAAATTCAACAAAACAGCTGGAGAGTGTGTTCTAATTGCTTTACCTCCCATCCAATTGATACTTCAACATCTTTTGGAAGATGGAAAATACATTGCTTCCCCATAATGTGATTATGCCATCTCAATAGAATTGCCTTACATTAAAATGGAAGCATATTTCCATCAATCCGCTAATGTGCTTCCCTGCCACGGGCAAAACCTATTAGAATGCAGGAGAATGAACAGGATAATGATTATCTAGCATAACATGTCCAAATAACCCATTTAGCCATTATAGATTGGAAAATAATAATTGTACAATGAATAATGAGCCGAGCCAGGTTAGGTATCTTTCTGTTACGGATTTCATGAGTCACCCGCTGATCCATGCAGCTATAGGCCTGTTTCGCTCATTGTTTTCACTCAGCCTTAGGTTTAACACAATGTATGCAATTGAATGTGATTCAGAAAGAGATTATGAGTTAAATGTTTTTAAAGCAGCCTGAAACACCTTCAGAAGGTGCCATATTCCTATTTAATTCCTCCTGTCTTCTGTTGGTGATGATGATCTCAGTCGATGAATTCATTTCCCCCTTCTGCGACAACTCCACTGAGATGCCGTTAGATCTGTCTCGTGTAGGCTCCTTTCTCTGCTGACAAAAGCCTGTGCCTGCTCTTTGTCTTTTTAGCATGGAATTATTCTTAAATTAGTACCACATTAATCACAATGACAGCTAGGAAATGTAAATGGCTCATTGAGGGGGAGAATTTATTGCAATCTGCACGACAAGAAGACACTCTCTCCTTACACACATGCAAAGTGGCGTAGTGCTAACCTAAATATCTGTGGAATTTACAGAGAGTGTGTTTGATATCATTATGAGGGATTTTTTAATAAGAAGTTAGGCGATGCCTGGGGGTTGTCACTGAATTTTTCACACACTATATTTTAAGCTACTTTATTCATAGACAGAGAATACAGTGTATTAGGACAAATGAATAATGGGCCTGTCCACAGTCAAATAACTGATTGGTGAATTAGCAAAATGAGTCTGTCAAAGGTGCCTGTTTTCTTTGCAAAGTTCAGCAGTAAAAATGTAGCTTGACAACTCCCGTGGCAGCTTCCGTCAGCTGTCAGACTGGCCTAGGCGGTAGACAGTCTGCTGGAATCGATAGTGGAACGTCGTTACGAAGGTGTTATGGGTGTTCCTCGCAAGGCACGTTTCTTAAGCCCTTTCCGGAATGTACTTTTGCCCGAGCCGAGGAGCTGTCAGTCAGAGCCGGAGCTTCATGACGGGCAATTTAATCTTGTGAAGGGTCCGAAGCGCTGAGAGTATCTGACAGCATTAAACTAGGGGAGGGAGAAAACCTCAGTCTGTAGGATAAGGCTAATTCTATCCAGACAAGTCCTTTATCAAGATAAAAACACCACCCCTGGCAGAATAGGCCAGAATCTGATATGGAAGGTGGAACAGGGAAAATTTGAGAGACAACTTGGCCTAAACTGCAAAAACATATTCAATTTTCTTCAAGGAATTTCCTCCCCCTGAGCGTAGCCTACCACTACAAATCATTTCCCAGCATGGATGGGGAAAGGCATTTAGTTGGAAAAAGCACATTTTTATCCAGGGGAAAGCACTTGTGCATTTCAAATCTTGATTTAGTATTATGCTTATCATCATTGTTTTGCCCCTATCTGGGAAAAGAAGTGGACAGAATCATGTGTGACTTGTGCAGTCAGTGTGACAGAGGTAATTTCAGTGGCTGGCAACGCTAATGAGTTTGTTTTGTTTGTTGACCACTGTGAGCGGAGACGCTAATATCTCCTGATAGCTTTTCTTTGCTCACTTTATTGCCCTTTCTCATTAAAACTAGCAAAGAAAACCAACCACCTAATTCATACAAGATTAGGTCATGAGATTAAGAATTGTAAACTTTTCAAAAAAGGTCATTTCATAATGCGGGCACATGAACCGTAAACTTTAGATGCAAAAGGCCTTGTGTTAGACTTGTGATTACTTTGCACCAAATTACTTTCTTCTGGGAAAAGTACAAGATAGAAACTGACTCTGTAGTCACTAGGGACTGAATGTGAGAACACAGTTCTTTCCTGAAGAAACAATGAATTTTTAATTAATCTGTTCATTAACCTATATGTCTACACTTCATAGCCACTCTTTAGAATCCTTTTATAACTCAACAACTTGGTGGTGAAAACAGTGACGTTGGTTGTACTGCATTAATTGTGAGATGAAATCAGGATGGCCTGATGTTCATGGAAATGTGTTTGTGTTACAGGTGGATCAATAAATGTAACTGGGTCTTTACCTGTGGAATACCATCAAGGACTCAAGAACATTGCAGAAACCCTTTTTGTAAATAGAGACTCCCTCTATTGGAGACTATACTATGAATCTTCTGGAAGACTTTGAAGCAGCACGGGGTAACAAAGGACATGAGAAGACTGGACACTACTAAATGATGGCTCAGTAGAGGGGACCTTTATTTTGAAAAGCACAGACATGACTATCACCACATTGGACATCAGGATGTCTTTTTATTCTCTAACATTGTTCTGCTTATAGTGGAATACAATGGGGAATTTTGCCTAAACATTATTTGTAAAGTGGTAGTTTTTCTTAGGGAAATTGTATTTTTTCCTCGGAATGCATTGTGCATCATTACTGTAACAGGGTGAGAAAACTGGAGTATCATCAATATCAAGAATATCCCCCATGGATATTAGGGACGAGTCGAATTCGATCCAGTTTTTAACAATCAAATGATGGTCAGACAATGGTAAGAAGAAGGAATATAACATTGGTGGACCTTATTGTATTGAGCCAATCATTGAACATGCAGGGTGATTTTCAAAGGAGCACAAAAAAGGGACAGGTATTGGAATTGGTGTATGTACACCTCCATCATTTCATTATGGGTGGCCATCATTATGGGTGGCCATTCTCAATGGTGCTGCGCGCAGGGAACATGGCTTATTCCAATGAGAGTTGCAGCCAATGGCCAATGGTCAATGGCCAATGGCAGTTGAGAGAATGTGATGAATCCAAGGACAAATACATGTAGACTACTGATGTATAGGGCATACTACAATGTAGGATTTCTAGCACCAAAACTGAAAACCGAAGGTCATGTTTGATTTGCATGTTTTATTCCAAGGGCATCATCTTTCATTTCATCTAGAGCAGATTGGGGCACTAGGTACACACTTTTGAAAATGTACACGTTAATGAAAGTGGTGCGCAAATTGTGAGTTACCCCTAATGTGCTTAACGTTTGCTTATGTTCTTTTGAAAATCACCCTGTCAACTGCCAGCTGATCCAGTTAGTTTGTCTATGTTGCACAATGCTGAGGCTCAGATTCGAATGTCCATGTAAAGTTTATGTAAATGTATGCAAGCTAAAATGCATTCATTCTCTAATACTGGCTATAGTCCATGGGGTTGGTAGGGGCCGGTTAAGTGTTAAGTGATTTTTTACAATTCATTTCTGATTCGCTTTTCAACAGGTATCGCTGACGCTTCCTTCGTCTGTGCAAATGATAACATCTTCGAATAATAAACTGTGGTTGTGTCTTAACTTAACGCTTGTCATGTGACACTTAAGAAACCAGAGATTTACTTTGTTTAGCTATGCTTCACACAGTGTACCACATTCACACAGTGTAGGCTACAGTATGAAGCTGATAAGGCTTGATAATGACTATGCATCAGCCCTTAGATTGAGTATCTCTGTTGTGGAATGAAACATTGATTCCTTTCAGAGTCCTCTTTATGGGCTATGCCACAACATAGTGTACAAAGCACAAATACGTGTATGCACACACACACACACACACACACACACACACACACTCACACACACACACACACACTCATACACACACACACTTTGAAAATGTACATCCAGAATATCAAAGAAATTGATAAAAGATAAAAACATAGCAAACTACAAATCCTAAATGGGTACTGTACGGGGCATTTTCAACCATTATGAAAGCAAAGCCCACAAAGTCAATGTCACCACCACTCAACTAGAACCTACCTTTTCAAACGTTTCCCCCTCAGGAATACCATTGTTTGCCTTTCATGGGCAGACAAACATTGATGCCACCAGAGTAAATACATCACACCGAGAGAGGAGCTAATGAAATCTAGGGGTTATTGAGTTCCAAGAACATGACAGCCAGGAGAGAAAATACCTTCATAAAATCACAACTGAGAAGGCATAGAACTGCGAGAATAATACCAGTAAATGAATGGCGTATAATGTCAACATAATAATAATGATTTTCTTGAAGCTATTAAAATGTGTATTTCCAGTACAGTAATTATATGGGCGTACAGTTGCTTTGAGGCAACATAATATAGATAAACAGCATGTTCACTTAGATTGTCAGTTGTATGGAAAGGACTAGGCTCAAAACAGTAGGCTACTTATTTTGTTATCTTAGGTCATGGCAAAATTGATTCATTACTGCACTCTAGTCTACTTGACAAAGGTACAATGTACAGTAGGGTTCAAGGAGGTGCCTCATATTTATATAGTGCATTTCCCTCCTCTTTAGATTTTCATGGACACGTTTTATTCTTGTACAATCCTTGTACGATTGACTCATCTCATCTCCCAGCATCCTCATTGCCCTCCCTTACTGTACCACTGAGGTTTCTTTGCAATGCATCGCTTCCGACGATGTCAAACACCACCGTCTTCAATGACATGACTTCCCATGCCTGCTAACGCGCTCCCACCCTTAAGTCTGTGAAATGTGTTGAGGCGGCAGCAGAAGACAAGCGCTGCTGCCCCGAGCGTCTCAGTTTGTCATGTTTTGCGGAGTCCTCTTAGACGAGCAAGTGCTTCCTTCAAACACAGAGCTTCACCTTCGATTACAAAGGGCGCCCCATTCAGAACAACACATGCTCTCCACCATCAGAAGTCCATGACACCCCACAAGCCTTAGAGCGTTAAAACCTGTTGACATTTTAACAACCCTCACAGATTCTCAGCCGCTTTCTGACACATCTGAATGCTGTGATGGGAAAGGTGAGGGATGTGGTGGAGTTAGGAATAAAAGAGCACTGTGAGCAGAATTTAGAAGCTCTCTCTCTCTCTGATGCTTCTTGATTCAAATGAGGTAAAGGCATTTGTCTCTTTCTTTTTTTCCACTGCTGCCATTACAAGAGTACATCAAAGGAAACCCGTTCCTCTCACCATATGCTGTATAGTTTCATAATCTTATGTGGGTTTTGTAATTAAACGCTCCGCCAGGGGAATGGAGCTTGTCGATTCTCTGGGAAAGGAACATTTCATTAAAGAAGCTCAGTGTAAAACATTGGTGATGCTATCGCCGGCTTTGTACTTTAATTTCATTTTATAGTTTTGCATAACAAAAGGACTTGTCAGGCTTACGTGTTGGAAAAAATTATAGATATGGAATGAATCGTTCTATTCATTTTAAGACAGGGAGTGTTGATAGCCTATAGGTTTTTTTCCCAAAACTTTCCTCAGTCTTGGAGATATAATGTGTTTGAGCATATGGGGAGATTACTCTGCCGATAATGAACTTTTCAGATAACACATTTAGCCAGACAATTTCTTATTTCCTTCACTAGACAATTCATAGTATGTAATTTGACAGTAGGCGTAGTGACTAACCAACAGCATGTGTGGAGGACCAGCAAAAGGACACCATTTCCTGTTCCTAATAATTACTGGCCGAGGGCAGTTTCTCTGGAACCCCCGCAAAGTTGTAGTCGCCGCTGAGAGATAGGATAATTAGATGCATGACAAATATATTGTCTGTCTGTCTCACCTACTACCCACGTAGATTGGACAACACAAACAATTCACTCGCTACATGTGGAAATAAAAATTCTGGGTTACTGTCATTTTTTAAATGAAATAAAATGTAGACGTAGGTGTGAGATGACGGGTGCATGGGCCCCCAGACTTAGTGTCTTGTGGGGGCTGCAGGGGTTTCCGCTACGCCAGGGCTAATAATAAGCGCTCCCAGGTAGAGGTTGCTTCTAAGCACAGCTCTAGGATCAGCAGTGCACCTGCACTTTAAGCACACAAACCTGCTTTTATATTGATGCATTCTGTAGAACCAGGCCCTAACAAACTATTTGTTAATGGTCTCTACAACCTGCATGTTGGACAACCTTCTGCCAGTAGAACGGTTTGTCCTACTCATCAATTTCACTGTTGCAGCCTGGGCCCACCAAGATGCACAAAGACATTTTACCAAGCCAAACTTCAAATTGCCCTCCTCTGACCTGTTGTATTGAAGCAGCTGCCTGACGGACTGAACGAGCCCCACCCTGTGATTCATTCTGCTTCTCAGCTACTAATGATCATCACCTGTTTGCCCCCCTTTCCTTCTCAAATGCTTTAAAATGAACTGCTATTAGCAGGTAATGGGAATCATAAATAAATCAATTACACTGATTACATGGTGTCCTCCAATAAGAAACATTTAAAGCCCGAACACAAAGCCCTAAACAATCACATTGTGGTAGGACTGGTGGCCGATAATTGAATAATTTTCATGTTCTCTACGTCAGTTTCTTTTGCACAGCCAGCAGCCAGAGCCATCATTAAATCTTAATCACGCACAGGCACGCACACAGGCACACACACACATACAAATATACCTGTACACACAAATGTGTGGTATTGCAGCAGCTCGGTGGTGGGTTGTAACACACCTTACTCTCACACTTTGTAGTGAAACCACAGTTGTAGTGAAACCACAGTTGTAATGAAACCACAGTTGCGTTCAGGAGTACCGTTTGACAATGACGGATGCCTCTTGTTGATCTTTGATCTCACCATCATCAGTAGAAAATGAGCTTAGACAGAGAAATCATGGGTTGTGTGTGTTTGTGTATGTGTTTTTGTGTGTATATCGTTTGTGTGTGTGTGTACAAATGTAGGATCTTAATTTGATCTCTCTTTTGTTGCTGATAATTTTCCTGTGCTGCAGGAAATGCAGATGAGCTTCATGATTTACATAAATTCACTGAAAACCCGCACTAAAACACTTTTAAATTAACATTATTGCACTTTTTATGTAGCCATATTTTGTCCAGCTAATAGCCTAACCACCGATCAAGCAACATTATGGACTAAACGTTCAAATCCTGCTGCAACAATCCTGCTGCAACAATACTGGTCAAATTAAGATCCAACATCTGTATGAATGTGTGTGTGTTCTTGTTTTGCTGACCCTATGGGGGCATTGAACTGTTTGCACACCTTCCGTATGGGGACATCTTGACAAACTGGGGACAAAATGATGGTCCCCACAAGGCAGACCATTGGAACTGATAGAAAATGGCATGCTAACATGCCTAGTGTGAATATCTCATTATTTGGGTTTAGTCCCCAGAAGGTGGTTTTTTCGGTCACGGTGTGTGTGAGTGTTTATCCGGAGAGCGCCCCCTGTACCCTAAACCTTAACCTAACCCTAAACATTTACATTACAACATTTTAGTCATTTAGCAGACGCTCTTATCCAGAGCGACTTACAGTTAGTGAACTAACCCCTAACCCTAATCCCTAACTTAACCTAAAACCTAACTAACCCCTAACCTAACCCCTAACCCTAATTCTAACCCTAAACCCCCTAGAAATATCCTTTTTCTTTTTGGGGGGGCGGCAAAATGTCCCCAGTTGGTCGAATTTCAATTAGTTTACTATTCTTGCGGGGACTTTTGGTCCCAACAAGTATAGTTAAACATGTGCACTCTATCACACACAATCTACACACATATTACTCATTAGTTGTATTGTTTGTATATTGTTGTACTTTAGAGACTAAATTTATCAAATCTTGTTTCAAAAACTGACATCACTAGAGTCATCTGTACTGATGGTGATTGGATATAGTTACGTACTGTAGGGAAATGGAAAATGTTTTGGGGGCTCAAATCAGAGGAGAAAATAAAATGTATTTTGAAAAGCAATACATTTTTCAAGCATGCCAATAACTGTTTTATCCCTTCCCTGTAGTCCCAAATTAAGTCCATACAAGTGATTTTAAAATGTCACTCAAAAAACAAACCTCAGCTACAAACACCTCATCAAGCATTTTCACTAGTGTTGGGGTTCTTGTGGCAGCAATCGTGGAGAAAAGCAACCATCTCCTCCCTAATCTCACATACTCTCCTGAGAGCTTTAGGCCTACCCTTACTTAGCTACATCATTATGTAAAAGTAGGCCATGATGCTCAGCAGACTATGAAACAAGCCATGTTGAAGGATAAATGTTGATTGGATAACTTTTTTGATAGCCATAACTGAGTCCATTGTTGAACTAACTGCTGAGTTTAGCCAAAGCACGCTCAGGCAGTGTAGTCTTATCTGTGGCGAAAGAGCCAATAGGCAGGCAGAGAGACTCTGTACCCCTGTTAGCAGCTCTGATTGACTGTAACTGGTATGTTACTGATATTGATTGACAGCACTTAACAGGACTATAGGAAAACAGATTCTCCCATTGGAGAATATTGAACAAGGACTAATCTTTGCACTAAACATCAAATTTCTGCGAGGATTTTTATTTTGTTTCTATTTTATCAGCAAAATTACCTTTAAAACATTGATAAAACCACATCTCATGGCACAATAGGGACTGTGAAATGACACACACACTAACACCCAGCATACACACAGTCTTGTTTTACTAACCTTGTGGGGACACGCAATTGATTCCAATTCAAAATAATCCTATTTTCCCTAAACCATAACCATAACCTCAAAACCTAACCTTAACCCTAAACCTGAACCTAACTCTAAACCTAACCTTTAAACCCTAACCCTGATTCTAACTCTAATTCTAACCCTATCCCTAAACCCCCTAGAAAATGCCTTTTTCCTTGTGGGGACCGGCAAATGTCCCCAGTTGGTCGAATTTCTGTTTGTTTACTATTATTTTGGGGACTTTTGGTCCCCACAAGTATAGTTAAACATGTCCACTCTATCACATACAATCTACACACAGATTATGACACAGTCTCTTTGGCCAGGGAGACCTTGCCAAGAAGGCAGCAGTAGACAAAACATACAATACAAACAGCAAAACAACATATTATCAAGAGCTGGTCCTGTCTACAAGAAACATTTACACTCCTCCTGGGTAGACCCATTTCATGGAGTGCCGAAGGTAGCCTACAGCATGATTTTGATCCAACTAGGCAACACACCTGACCAACTGACCTAATTGATCAGTTCATGATTGCATAAATTCAACACACCTGTTATTCCAGGTTGATGAAATCAAAAACATGAATTGCCTGCGCCACTCCAGGATAGGCTATATAGGTTGTCTAACTATTCAACATTTCCATATTTCTTTTGGACGCTGATATCTGGCTGCTTTCTAAATTACATGGCCTATCATAAGGCCAATCGTTTGGCTGCATTGTGGAAAAGGAAAGTTCCAATTTCACAGCACACCATGCCAAAACCACCTAAATGAATTATTTTCATTTTGTTTTCATTCAACAGTTTAATATTATAATGAAGCATATGGTTTATAAATCATCAAAAATTCTCCCAAAACTTGAAAGCAGTCACCGCGCAACATAGCCCAACCCACCCCTGGAGAGGACAAGAGACTTGTGCATAATGCACACCAACGCATCCCTTGCCTGATGACTCAAACTTAATTCTTTCTGATACTGTATAGACATCAAAACGGTTTACCTGCTTGTAAATCTGTAGGAGAATTTGGAAAAGTCACTTTTTGTGCTCCATTTCATTTCCCTGCCTCTGTATCAATTCCAAGCTGTGCACCTCATCAGTTCTTCATGCAATTTAACAATTGATACTATTCTCACCCGTCAGACTATTGTCAATTTAATCTTTAGGCTACATTTTATTATCTGTGTGAAATTAGTTTTGATATACAGTAGCAGTCAAAAGTTTGGACACACGTACTCATTCCAATGTTTTTCTTTATTTTTACTATTTTCTACATTGTAGAATAATAGTGAAGACCAAAACTATGAAATAACACATATGGAATCATGTAGTGACCAAAAAAGTGTTAAACAAATCAAAATACAATTTATATTTGAGATTCTTCAAAGTAGCCACCCTTTGCCTTGATGACAGTTTTGCACACTCTTGGCATTCTCTCAACCAGCATCAATATATGGGGTATATGATGTTGGGAACAGTGGCATAGGAGAGTCTGACATGAATTAAACACCCCAACCCTAAGCTATGTTCAATGTCAGCAGCATTTTCCATTGTGAAATGCTCAGTCTGAAGCCATTCAGCTATGGGTTTCACAGCCCTATAATAATGATACAAGTTATATCAGCTTAAAAAGGGTTTATTTACAACCTATGGGTAGTGTGTGTGTGTGTGTGTGTGTGTGGACATGTTTAACCAGAAGTCCCCACAAGAATAGTAAACAAACAAATATTTGACCAACCTATTTCTAGGGGGCTTAGGGTTAAGGTTTGAATTAGTGTTAGGGTTAGAATTACGTTAAGGGTTAGGGTTAGGAGCTACAGTTAGGTTTAATGTTAGGGTTAAGGTTAGGTTTTTAGGTTAATGTTAGGGTTAGGGTTAGGGTTAGGGTTAGGGTTAGGGTTAGGGTAAGGGTAAGAGTACAGGTTAGGGTTAGGGTTAGGTTTAGGGTTAGGGGTTAGGGAAAATAGGATTTTGAATGGTACTGTATTGTGTGTCCCCACAAGGTTAGCTGTACAAGACTGTGTGTGTGTGTGTGTGTGTGTGTGTGTGTGTGTGTGTGTGTGTGTGTGTGTGTGTGTGTGTGTGTGTGTGTGTGTGTGTGTGTGTGTGTGTGTGTGTGTGCATTCTCTTAAAGGTGCTACACATAGGATTTCTTAGAATTTTTGCATTTTAATTTGACCATAATACACAAAGTGTACAAAACATTAGGAACGCTTTCCATGACATAGACTGACCAGGTGAATCCAGGTGAAAGCTATGATCCCTTATTGATGTCACTTGATAAATTAACTTCAAGCAGTGTAGATGAATGGGAGCACAGGTTAAAGAAGGATTTTTAAGCCTTGAGGCAATTGAGACATGGATTGTGTATGTGTCCCATGTATGCCGTTCAGAGGGTGAATGGGCAAGACAAAATATTTAACTGCCTTTGAACTGAATGCTGCTGGGTTTTTCACGCTCAACCGTTTCTCATGTGTATCAAGAATGGTCCACCACCCAAAGGACATCCAGCCAACTTGACACAACTGTAGCAAGCATTGGAGTCAACTTGGGCCAGCATCCCTGTGGAACGCTTTCGACACCTTGTAGATCCATGCCCCGAAGAATTGAGGCTGTTCTGAGGTCAAAAGGGGGTGCAACTCAATATTAGGAAGGTGTTCCTAATGTTTTGTACACTCAGTGTATATCTGCAGTAATAGTGGCATGATAGTGTTCCACAGTATTACTTACCCGCCAGTGTTGTGATTGGCTGTGATATTCGCCTATTGATTTCTCACGCCGGAGTGGCATCTGTTGTCAAAATGGGAAATCTGTTTTGACTTTGTGGCTGTGTTATCTAGTGGAAATCGGGTCAAACTGGTTGCTACAACTCTACACTGTTTGCTCAATTTCAGTTTATGTGAGAAACAATCATTGTACCATCTAAATCGCTGAGAAATATATTTTCAACAACAAAAAATATAGTTTTACAGCTGTTTCGCGCTGGTGGACGAAGGTAAAAGGCTCAAGCGCGAGTCTCCGCCATGTTACAGGGAAATGGAATGCGGGGGAGAGGGGAGATTTGCTTTGAATGCAGCCTAGAGCTGTTGCAATTCACCTAGCTTCCACATAGTGCACCTTTAACAGTGAGCAATGGGGTAAAACATCTGGCAATGTTAACAAAATATTAGCTCTTTGAGGATGGGGGTGGGAGGTAGCCTATACAATACACATGGATAATAGATCTAATAAAGCCATGCAGGATAGTAAACTAGATGCATAAGCTACTAAATACAAAATGGTTATAAGGCGACAATGTTATTGTCAGCAGTCAGAAAATGTCTCCAGTTCAGCTTTTTTCCACATACCAAGCTATTTGTAAATCTAGAGTTTTTCAGCGTGGCCCATCTCATTTAGCCCGTGGGTACTACTGTACTCTAGTGCTTGCAATTATTTGAAAGAAGGTTACTTTCCGACTTCATTATGTACATGAGGATAAGGCCACTAGATCTGCCTTTGACACAGTTTAATATTCAAGGAGAGTGTGGCTAAAAATCTCCCTGTTAGAACAATAGCCCATGTATGGTAGTGTTACTGCAAAGTACTGTTGAATTGAGACAAGCCAGTCTAGCATAGGCAATAGGAGTTGAGGGAACTTCCAAACGAGTAAGCTTTCTGAGTCAATTAGCACAGGTTGTTTTCCAGTTCATAGCTCACTACTCATTTCACTTGACAATAATTTAAATATATGAGTCTGACAATCATACCATATGATACTGCATTGCCAATTCAAAAAGAGTGACTAGATTGAAACTTTTCAGTCCTTATGTCTTAGCTTTTCAAGAATGATTGTTGTTTCAAAAAGTAGTTAAGCCAACATGTATTTTTTGGCTAACCCCCTAAAAGGTCACAAGAAGTCATCGATCTCTGATACATTGCACTGACAGAGGTGATAAATCATTAAGAGGATTTTTTTTTAAACCTATTTTACTTTGCACATCTGTCAGCATAACGTTACTTCTGTGGTCTTTTATTGGGAAAATACAGTATCCACACAACTAAAGAATGTAGCTAAAGAAGTGTATAGACTGGTGTATAGGTGGATACATAGATAAATAGAACAATAAATTGGAAGTTGGCAGTCTGTATGAAAACTCAGGGCCGTTTCCAGGCATAAGCTGTCTCAATTTACTGTTGAGAGTTAGAATAGTAGAATATACATGGTGCAATTAAAAAAATTGGTTCTGCATCAGCAATTTTTCTCTTGTTATGTCAGTCACTGACAGTCACTCAATTAGCCCAGGGCAGCTAACAATTATTTTTTAGTCTAGCCAGCTATCTAAACTTTTAGTAATCATGGTCGAATTACCGACCGGGCACGCAGGGCACGTGCCCAGGAGCTCTGACCTGAGGGGGCCATCATTGATTTTGTTAGTCACTCTCACTCAGATAGCATAAGTTATGCCAAATTGTGTAGAATTGCAGAAAATTTGCTTCAAAACTAAAAATGTTTCTCGCTGCCCCATGTCAAGATGAGTAGATTTGCATGACATGAGTTAGAAAACTCTTCTCTCTGCCTCATGGCAAATGTGTAGAATTCCAGCAAACTTGATTTATAAGTGCAAACATTTTTCTACGCCCCATGTCAAAATTGCAGGAAATTAAATAAATAAAATAAGACGTAAAGAGGGGGGCCACTAAAATGTTTTGCCCACAGGGTGGGGGGGTCTACATTTCACGTAGGGCCTCCAAAAGGCTAGAGCCGGCCCTGTGAAAGCTACATTCTGAATTGGAATAGGGGGATCGGGGAGGATCAGGAATTGACTGAGCAGAAATTTGGGATAATGTTACAACATAGTGAAATGTGTCCTGTCCATCTCAGCCCAATTTCAACAGTGAGAGCGAGAGACACTAATTAAGACCATGACGGATCATGCTGGGCCGGCGCACTCCCCCAAGCTCACCGGAACATCCTTCATATAGCACAGTGAGGGAACACACTGGTAAAACACAGGAAGCTGAGGAGATTCATCCCAGTGATAGATTAAATACTTTTCCCCCCTCTTTCTCATATGCCTTGCCTCTGTGTCAGGGTACAGGCTTGGCTGTGCTCTCCATTTCATCAGTGCACTCTCTAATCAAACGCCTGGGGAGGTCTGCAAAGATATCATCCGCTCGGCTGATACCACTGTACTTCCATAACCGTAAGTGGATATGGTTAGTGAACATGAGAACGTGTTATGGTTAAATTGGAGGCTCTCTCTCCAGTTGTCATGGCAAGATGTGTTGCCCTTGCCATATTTGTAGGCCTATGTTGGAATTTTGATCCCACTGGGCACAGACGTCAGTTCAACGTCTAGTTTTGGTTTACGTTTGGTGGAGTTGTCAACTAACGTGAATTCAACGTGAAATCAACAAAGACATTCACCCTGTCATTGGATTTAGGTTAAAAGTTGGCTGAAAAAAAGACATGGCCTTAAGTTGATGACTTTTTGCAAATCCAATCAGTTTTCAACATTTATTCAACATCATCACATATATTTTGGGGGTTGAAATGACGTGGACACAACGTTGATTCAACCAGTTTTTGCCCAGTGGGATGTTGAGAGTTCAACTGACTGGAATTCAAAGATTTGTATTTAGTCTACTTTAGTTTCTATTCAAATCAGGTCAATGGAATCATGAAGTGAAGGACAGCCATCAAGAATTCTTGCTTTCAGAGTTGCATCACATCCACCCTAATTATTAATCATAGCAGTTCAATTTATGATAATTTTTCTGGACACAGGACCTTGTAGTTACATCAAAAGAAACCTGCGTAGGTGGTAACTTCCTAAGCCAAAATAAATGTATTAAATGTATTTAAAAAAGCATTATTCTGCTGTGAGCACGAGAAAAAAAAAAATACAGTAGAAATCTGGCCATCTGGCATAGGATAATGTTTTGGAGAGAAAATACATTTAACAAAACCATCTTTGCATTGTCTGTCATGCGCCGGACATTCCCCGCTTAATAATGTGTTGAAAATGGATTTATTCCCTGTGAAAGGGGTGGTAAATTAGGTGTTGGCTCGCAGTTCAACCAATTGTAAATAAAGAAAGCAAACAAATGATGTTTTGGACGAATCGGTGACCCTCCCTATCACTGTCATCAAGCATAAGATATACCTGTCAAACAACACATCCAATGGAGGAGAAGCAGACACGACAACAGCTGCCACAGTGACTTGCACTGCTATTGTATCGACCATTGTTGTGTTATGAATGTATCATTTGCGAGAACCCTGCGTTGAATACCAGGCTTGCAACAACAATGGTGAAAGGAGATTGACAATAACCAATTTATAAATGAGTAAAATAGCAAGGTTTTCAATGAAAGCAGGCCATTTCAATAACTGTCACATTTCTGGTGGAACATCAGAAAAAGCGGGAAGTGTCTTTGTTGGGTTTGTCAGGTTCTTTGTTTTCTGGCCTGTTTCTTTATCTGCATGATGAAAGCACGATATGAAGGCATGCCGTTCAATTTATGATCAAGGCCTGGTGGCCAAGTTGTTTTGTGGTATTGTTAGATGAGTCTGTCGTTAAAGAATTATGGTGAATCATAATCAAATAATTCTTATATGACTGCCCTTTCTTTTTTGTTTTACCAGTTCAGTTCTTTATTATAACCTCTAATACTATAATTCTTAATAATAATAACTTTTATGGGTGGGTTTTTGAGGGAATTTGAATTTGTGATACAGTATAATTAGTAAAATACCGTACTGACCTCTTTTTCCTCTCAAGAATGTTTCAACTCACTTATGAAGTATTTGACAATACTGAACTACCTGCCCTCATCTGTGTACATCAGTCTCTTGACAACATCCTAGGTCATGACCCGGACTTTACACTAAGGAATTTGAAAGAAGAAAAGCATGATCCTTTAGATTGTGATGGAAGCCTGGCCTCTGACAACCTCATTTTTAGGGCTGTCTCATCTTTATTGAGATAAACCCTCCGATGGCAGTGACCTGAGATGAAAGCAGGAGACGCAAAGCCGACACAAGTTCAGATAAAGTTCTCTGCGGGTCCGCATCTGAATCACCCCACCCACTCACCCCCGCCTAAACCTCTCCTCACCTCCACACCAATGCAGTGAATTGGATGGGGAGGGAAGGAGGTTGTGGGGAGGGAGTGAGAGAAAAGTTCCTGCGCTTTCATTACAACTTTCTGGTTGATCCCACAAGGGGGCCTTGGATGGTGCAAAAGACGCTGGGATTGAAGTCTCTAATCTCTCTGGCTCCCTTGAACTCTACCTCTCCTTTTGTTCTTTAAGCCTGGCCTTCGCTTATTTCTACAACTCTATTTGGGCTCAGGTCTTGGTTCGAGGAAGGGCAATGGGAGGGTTGGGCTGGGGCTGGGGGAGAACATGGAGGAACCATGGAAGCGGAACAGCAATTGGCGTCATGGCTGGAGCACTCGGTTCAGCGTCCTCTGGAGGGATGAGCTGGTAAGATGTATTCTGTCTGACTGAGGAGAAAAATTGGACTTGGCTGGCTGAGGTGACCCTATCACAGAGGCTTCAGAGAATTCAGAGGAGAAGACTTTGATCAGCTGTTTTCTATTGATCTGCAGCGGACTGCAACCAGGCATATCACTTTTATGTCCCAATAAGTTTAATGGGTTCTCTTCCTCCTTTGCTACACTCCAAATCTGTAAAGTGTGGAAAGGCGAAAGCAACATGGCAGCAATATGACCTAGTCTTATCTATGTTTAACTATCTAGATCAGATCAGTGGTGGTTACAAAGGAAAGGAGTACTCTTTATTGGGAAACTCTTTATTGGGAACACAAGAGTACTGGAACACAAAACTTAAAATGTAGATGTATAGGACTACCTCCTAGAAGGAATCCCCTTCTTTCTCCGTCCACTATTGTATAATAAGAGAGTGAGTCATTAACATTCTTTGGGAAGTTACAGACTCTATGTTACCCTTGCGACATTCATCACCAAATGGGGGATCCACACACACACACAATGAATCTCGACCTCCTCCTCCTAATCTTGTCTCTTTCTCTACTTTCCATGATGAGTGGATGCAGCCTACTGATTTATTGTGAGCTCTGCTACTCGATTACAGATGCCCTCATTACAGTACAGGCCCATGTTTGTTTTGCAGACAGGAGGCTTAGTGAGAGGCTGAGCTGTAGTGGGTACTGGGACACCTGTATGAATACATTAGACCCTCTCATTTCCATGGCTCGCACCTGGTGCCTCCACGCCGTACCGGGCGCCACACCGGCCCTTTCTCCAAGAGCCCGGCGTTGTGAGCGCCTAAAAGTAATCAGCCACACGGCAGGCTAGCTAGCTTCCCCCTCCCTTATGCACCCTGTGATGCACACAGAGGCTGTAAACCAAACACTATTTGTGTTCAAGGCACAACTGTTTCCCTCATTTGCTTTTTAATCATTTTGATGTGAGACATGTTTATGGGGAATCCAACATTTCCATTTGTAACACTTTAATTAGTTGTTCAGTGTTTTACTAATCTTATTTTGATTTAACTTTAAGGCGTAGCCTATGAATAGACATCGCATGCATTGCAAATAAGTCCTTGTACACAAATTACAGTAAGCCTACATGGTCAAAACAAAAGCATCTTATTTCCACATAGGATGAAGGACTAAGATACTGTAGGTCAAGGGGAGCTGTATAAACAGGCTTAGCTCAGAACAAATCCTTTACATTCTTTAGCCTATATAGAATGGATATGCCTGTTTAAGTTTGGAATGTCCACAACATTTTTATTTGATTCACAAATATATTTTCATTCCTACTGTAAACTGGGGGGATTGTTTTTTTCCCTCCAGAATGTACTCCCTGCCAATCATTCAGCCTTACAACTACACTACAAGTCTTGTTCAGATGTGGTAAGAGGAAACCACTATTTCAAATCCACTCACTTGAAAACATGACACTACAACAATTGCCTAAAGTCTATTCAAAGTGTTCTGGGCATCTCCAAGACAAGAGGATGAAGACTGGAACACTGTGTGCTGGTTTGCAGGCATGCAGCAGTTGAATGATCCTATCTTGAGGATGAGGTGCCATAGCAAATTTGACAGCCTCTCTCATCTCTGCATCCTCCTCTGCGAAAACATGAGGCTTGCCCGGTCTTCCCCTCCCTAACGCTTGAGAGGAAGCTGGAGAGAGGAAGTGCTGCAGTCAGATCTTGGCTCCGGGCAAAGAGAAGCCCTTCTCTCCGCTGAGAGAGGCGTCAGATCTCAACAGGAAGTGTTGATAGAGCGGAGCTTGCATGTGATCTCGGCTGATCGCGCTAGGCAAGGGAACTGTCTGGCCGAAGTCGCAGATGGTGTTCGGTGCCTTTGGCAGTTTATAGTCTCAGAGCCTCCATTAGCTTTCAGTGCTAACGGTGCTTGTGTTGTAATTAAAACTGGGAGTAGACACCGGCAGCTTGACATGACAATATTGAGCCATTTCAGTTTGTGCACTTCCAGGAAGCCTTCGAGGAATATTTTCCTGCAAGAGTTTACCTCTAGCGTGGAGTAAAGTAGATAGATGTTGAGTGCTCAATAAATTATGTCGTTCCAGACAATATTACACACATGACATAGGCCTATCATATAGCCTAGTAACTTTTTACCAAATAATGATGGAGGCACTGCATGGTAAAACAGTTGCTGCATGGCCTGGAGGCACAGGTTCCATTGTATTTCATTTTTTTCTCAATAAAAAAAGATAAGGATGATTATGATGGCATGAAATATGCTATGATGGATAGGAATGCTATATCGTGACTATTCTATTCTCTATGGTCCTGAAGAGCTGCACGCCTTCAGGGTTCCCAGTCCCTTTAATCATTAACACCTTCAGTTCCAGGGTTCTGGAAAACGGTTCCCTCTCATTCAAAAGCCTTCACTGCTAAAGAAGACAGAGTTTAAATGGTCCTGATGAATTAGCAACACCCAAGTCATTTTCAATGCAAAAGAGAAAGGGTATCCAGGGAGAGGGAGGAATGCTCTGCTCTGCACAAACTCCCCCGGGGCTCTGTCAGTGTGGAGGGGGACTGGAGAATTGGTGGGATGGGGAGGGAGTCGGTTTTTCCAACGAGCATATCTCTGCTCCTCCACCCACACACTCTTTTCTTTTACAGAAGAACGAAATCCCAGCAGAGGAGTTCCTTCATCTTCCCAGAATATGTATGTTATTTTGTGGCAAAGCAGCTCCTCTTAATTAAACAATGCCAAGAATCTGCTGTGTGACAGGGAGAGAGGAAATGATCAGTAGTCTGGCCCAGTTCATTAGCAACGTAAAGTTAGAGCGAAAAATATATATTTTAGGAAGAAGAGAGATTTAGAATTATATCTATGGTACGTGGGCCTGGTCTGGAACATACTGAATCCTTGTCACAGAGATTCCAGTGGTGCTGATCGCCAAATGTATACAGTATGTGAGAATGGGAGAGAATTTAATTGAGAGTTTGTGGGATGTCCTCCTCCACTAAACATTATTTATTGGAGACATTGCTTTGCCTCTGTTGCCTTAGGCTTTCCCATTATGGAGTAGATGATACATTTCATTCTTCATGTTCTTTGTGAAATGGCCTTGTACAAAGCAACTTATAAATAAATGGATGATGATGACTTATGAGAAGGTTACCATCTTCAACAACTGCCAAAACCTACATACCATAATGAGTGTACCTACAGTACGTGCATCTTTTACAAATGCGTAGTACAGTATAACCCAGCATTTTTTCTACACATCTCATTCAGTGCTGCTGCCCACTTAATGAATCAACACATAGGCTACAAGCCTGTCAGTGATCGAATATTGCTGTTCAAACTGTTGAAGTGAATGGGCTAATCAACTGGAATGAAGACTGTGCTATTTACTTCCCTTGTTCCTGAACTATAGCTAATTCTACTATGCTGCTAAACAATTAAGTCAAATAGAGAAAACACACACAGGTTGGCGGCGGCCGGAGAGGTAAAGTGCATCGCAGATTCCCGCCGACACCTTTGCAAATGTGATTTATGCTCATCGCCACAGCATGGGCCCCCAATCTTTAATTACCGTGCAAATTACTCGCCGCTGTAATTCATCAGTACGCAACCACCCTTACCTCGTTTCCACACTTGTTTAATGAATAATTGCTTTCCTGGAAAACCGGCTTCTCCCCTTGTAACGGTGGAGGCCTCTGAGGGTATTGGCCACTAATGTCGAGCGTGGGTTCGCAAATTTGACTAGAGCACAGATTGCTACCTGCACTAATGAAATGTACGGCAATGAGGATTAATTGTCTTTAATTGCACAGACCTATACATCTTCATGTCGCAGAGAATCACGTATCGTAAAAGGCAGTCTGCATCCTTTAATCGTCTACGCAGGGAGGCAATCAAGGCCGGTTAGCATCTTCTTTTTCAATTCAAACAGTGGAGGATTACAGGGGACTCGTTGACTGGCTGGGTCGGTCCCCAGCTAAACAGGAGCCATTGACCATAGCCTCCTCAGTGTTTGTGCGATTAAGCCCACTAAATGAATGATGAGAGGCCTCGTAAAACACGAAGACATTTTACCGCATGATGGGCATTACGATACCCTTGAGTCCTCTGAGTAATATTTTTTTCCCCCACATACTTTAGAAACAACCTATTTGAGTCTTCTTGTTTGAACTGTTATAAAATGTAACCAATGTTATTATTGAATAACTTTCAAGGTAAATGAATGGTCTAAAAAATTGGTCTATTGCAGTTTCAAACTTTTATGTCTCACTGACGTGAACCACCCCCACCAGAATAATCTAGTCCTCATTATACTGTACAAGACCAAAATAGTTTACAAAAGACAAATGCCACTATCACTGTTTATTACACAAACAGTAGCCTGCAGTTTTGTTCTCAATGGCCCCTGCCATTGCACCCCGGGAGCCACTGGGTCTGCTGGTTGTGGAAATGGCCTTTTGTCCAATCAATTACCAATCAATTACCCAACAGCTAAATTGATTCTCAGCAGTAATCATTTGGGCAGAAATCCAAATCAGTAGGGTATTTAATGTGTTAATAAGTGGGTTTACAGCAAGACTGGACAGATCAATTTTCTATCACTAGGACCTTGGTCACAGTCTATAGCCCTTCAATTCAAATCTGGACTTCGAAGCCAGTCACTGCTTTTTTTCATTCTTCCTATCTAAACAAGGACTGAATTAGATCTGGAACACCAGGTGGGTGCAATTAATTATCAGGTAGAATAGAAAACCAGCAGTAGTCAGGACCTCGTAGGGTAAGATTAGAATACCCCTGGTATATATGGTGAAAAGAAAATATAGATTCACATGACTAAGCTTGGATTGGTTGGATCATTTTTGCATTGGAACTACAAGTAGAAAGTGTATGTACACTGTAGAAGGAAATCAAAGTATTCACTCTACTATAAACCCTGAGAGATCATTTGCAGAACACTGATTCTTCAATGCAAGGCTAGTAGCTACACTGCCAATATTTCATCACTTCAAAGTGAAGTGAGAAATCGACACACCAACACACTGGACAAAACAGGTACCGTATATGGTCGTAAAAATAGTGAATCATGAGTGGGTCTTTAATAGCTCTTCCAAGGCCACTATTCATTCACTATGGCACTGTGCTGAACTTATAAAACCAATCAACAAAGAGCTAACAGCTACACATCAAAGACCTATTTTACTACCATTGATGAGGCCTATTATTTGAGATGCACACGGTAACTCAACAACACTTCTTACAAAAAGTATACAAGCCAAAACTCAGATGAGAACTCCAACTCGTTCCCTTTAGAAGCCAAGCTTCTTACCAGCAGAATAATCAAAACAAAGTATCCCAGACAAGCCGGTGGGTAGCCTAGCCTCTGGGAGAGGGTTTTGAAGTGTAACATTTTCCAGGGTTAACCGGTCAAAAGGCTGTCCGCCAGCTATTTTTAATTGCCTCCAGGGGCCGTTAGCTTGGGTCATTCGTCACGGTGGCTTACTGCTGTGTCTGCACACCTCGTTCCAAGTCCACACTAGGCCTGGGGACCATGCAGACGACGCTGGCCCCACTCAACTCATCCAATCTGGATTGGCGGCCAAGGGAGGGAGGCAGCATCCACAGTAGGATCTGATTATACCTGCCCTCGCATCAGCAACATTTATGGGTGCTTGAACTCAAGCGAATCATCTAGGCTGGGAAAGGGAGGTGGTGGCCTATAAAAGTTTTGGGTTGTTCGTATTCTTATAGAACAGTTCTTGAGGCCCTCGGTTACATACTGTAATGCCAATGAGTAGTGTGTTCTTAGCCAAGACTGTGGTGGAGAGATTTTAATTACTGCTTTGTCCTGGGCAAATACGGAGAGCGTGAATGTGGACTGTGGAGGTCCGGGTTTTTGAATAGAACATGATTGTGCCCATTGTGATTGTGAGCTTAGTCTTCTTCAATTTTAAATTTTTTGCATATTCTTGGACGGGTCATCTGTTTTGCATTTCCTTAAAGTAAATCGTACTTTATTAAATGTCCTTTGTCCAAGAAAAAGTAACTTCTTTAAATGTACTTAACATTATAGTTCAACAGTGCTATAACCTAGCAAATACATGTAGGACTACAATAACCCAATTGTGTTTTGTTTGTGCAGACAATCATGAGAGTTGAGTTGAGGGAAGACCAAACAATGAATCATTTGTAAAAAATAAAATAATAAAAAATAAAAAGTACAAAGCATAACAAGTTGGCTATGCGGAATAAGAATACAACATTATCAAGTGTGGGTAATGCTAAAACATATATCCTGTATGTGCAGCAGGCACAAACACTCCTACAGTGGGGAAAAAAAGTATTTAGTCAGCCACCAATTGTGCAAGTTCTCCCACTTAAAAATATGAGAGAGGCCTGTAATTTTCATCATAGGTACACGTCAACTATTACAGACAAAATGAGGGAAAAAAATCCAGAAAATCACATTGTAGGATTTTTAATGAATTTATAGGCAAATTATGGTGTAAAATAAGTATTTGGTCAATAACAAAAGTTTCTCAATACTTTGTTATATACCCTTTGTTGGCAATGACACAGGTCAAACGTTTTCTGTAAGTCTTCACAAGGTTTTCACACACTGTTGCTGGTATTTTGGCCCATTCCTCCATGCAGATCTCCTCTAGAGCAGTGATGTTTTGGGGCTGTCGCTGGGCAACACGGACTTTCAACTCCCTCCAAAGATTTTCTATGGGGTTGAGATCTGGAGACTGGCTAGGCCACTCCAGGACCTTGAAATGCTTCTTACGAAGCCACTCCTACGTTGCCCGGGCGGTGTGTTTGGGATCATTGTCATGCTGAAAGACCCAGCCACGTTTCATCTTCAATGCCCTTGCTGATGGAAGGAGGTTTTCACTCAAAATCTCACGATACATAGCCCCATTCATTCTTTCCTTTACACGGATCAGTCGTCCTGGTCCCTTTGCAGAAAAACAGCCCCAAAGCATGATGTTTCCACCCCCATGCTTCACAGTAGGTATGGTGTTCTTTGGATGCAACTCAGCATTCTTTGTCCTCCAAACACAACGAGTTGAGTTTTTACCAAAAAGTTATATTTTGGTTTCATCTGACCATATTACATTCTCCCAATCCTCTTCTGGATCATCCAAATGCACTCTAGCAAACTTCAGACGGGCCTGGACATGTACTGGCTTAAGCAGGGGGACACGTCTGGCACTGCAGGATTTGAGTCCCTGGTGGCGTAGTGTGTTACTGATGGTAGGCTTTGTTACTTTGGTCCCAGCTCTCTGCAGGTCATTCACTAGGTCCCCCCGTGTGGTTCTGGGATTTTGCTCACCGTTCTTGTGATCATTTTGACCCCCGGGGTGAGATCTTGCGTGGAGCCCCAGATCGAGGGAGATTATCAGTGGTCTTGTATGTATTCCATTTCCTAATAATTGCTCCCACAGTTGATTTCTTCAAACCAAGCTGCTTACCTATTGCAGATTCAGTCTTCCCAGCCTGGTGCAGGTCTACAATTTTGTTTCTGGTGTCCTTTGACAGCTCTTTGGTCTTGGCCATAGTGGAGTTTGGAGTGTGACTGTTTGAGGTTGTGGACAGGTGTCTTTTATACTGATAACAAGTTCAAACACGTGCCATTAATACAGGTAACGAGTGGAGGACAGAGGAGCCTCTTAAAGAAGAAGTTACAGGTCTGTGAGAGACAGAAATCTTGCTTGTTTGTAGGTGACCAAATACTTATTTTCCACCATAATTTGCAAATAAATTCATAAAAAATTCTACAATGTGATTCTCTGGATTTTTTTTTCTCATTTTGTCTGTCATAGTTGACGTGTACCTATGATGAAAATTACAGGCCTCTCTCATCTTTTTAAGTGGGAGAACTTGCACAATTGGTGGCTGACTAAATACTTTTTTTCCCCACTGTATATGCCTAAGGTATATTATCATGACTAATTTCAAATCATAGATCAGTTTGAATCTTTCAACATAGATCTTCTAAAACAGGAACACAAGATGGGGAACACAACAAAGATAATATACTGGAGGGATACCTAACCATACCTGACTGAAGGTAAAGAGTCATTTTGAAAAGAGAATGTGGTGTATTGTCCCATCGCTCCCTGTTCAGCCAAGCCCTGGGCTGGGCATGGCCCTCAGAGAGACCCAATCTCCTGATTATATTTTCACCTTGTTTACGGTTGCCCACCTCCGCAGCGCTCCCTCCATCCCTCGCTCCATCTCTCTCTCTGCATGGGCCTGTCTCATTACGTCCATCTCAAGGAGTCAGTCAGCGGAAAGAGAGAGCGAGGGAGGAGAGTGAGCGAGGGGGTGGCAGGGAGGGGACAGGTAATACAGGGACAGGTAGAGAAAGCACCAGAGAAGAGATAGGAAGAGTAAAAGTCGATAGTTGAGAGTTTGAGAGTAGAGGTTGTTGGATGAGAAAGTGAGAATGTTTGCTGTTCAAACGGCATGACAGGTGAGAATGTTTACTGTTTTCAAACTGCTATCAGTGATATATTGAAATAACCCATCTAACCCACAAGCAGATTGGATTGGATTTGACAAAAGACAATTTGTAACACTAAAACCCCAATATAAGTGTAGCAGTGATTACATTCTGAGCCTACTGTACTGTGGGAGGTTTAGAAGCTGATGGGTTGTCTTATACAAGTCTGCTATGACAACCAGGCCAGGGATTGACTAGCCTACATTCCCTCAAAGAACAAGGTGCATTTGGAAGTCAGCATACTCTGACTTCCAAATCAATATTTGAAAGGAAAATGGATGAGTTGAATCAATAGGCCTATCCACCTTACACAGCCTGACAACAAGGGAGCAGCCAATTTGTTGCGGTTGTTTTCCAACTTCTGCCGTGTTGACACACAGTTGGTGATTAAATATAAATTACATTTGTCAAACCTATTAAATAACGTGCACAGAATTAGAAAGATATGGTAATTCTCTGGTGAGGAAAATTATAGTTTTCACCTAGCATAAGCACTCAGTAGCCGACGTTAGCGTGATAAGTATTCTCACAGAGATGAAATGGTGGGTTAGCTAGTTAGCTTTATCGCACATTAGATTGCACATATCCAAACGTTATTGACATAAAACATTTTGGCACAGTTTCTGTATTTTGTCATTGATATTCTGTGTCTAACAACATTGCCTTTCAAGCATTGATCTTTGATTGAAAAGGGATACAGCCTTTATGGCTAACGACCATTAGTTACAGTCAAATAAGCTAACTAGCTAACCTGCTATGTTATATATGGAAATGCTAATTATGCTAACGTTGGCTTCCGAGTGCTTATACAACGTGAAAACAAACATTATTATTATTAATATTTTAAAAACATTTTATGTCCTCAACAGAGAATTAACATATCTTTCTAATTCTGTGCACTTTATTTAATAGTTTTGACAAATGTAATTCATATTTAACAATGGTTTTGCTTGTTTGTCAATGAGCCAGCCAGAAGTAGAAAAACATTTGCGTTCGATCAGGAACTGGGTCGAGTGGGCAGGACTACATGAGGTGAATAGTTTGGACTGATTCGATCATAACCTCAGTAAAAGTGAAAAGAAGACTATTGTGACTGCGCTATGATCTGTTACTGAAGGGACTAAGGATTCTGCTCAACACAAGGGATTGTTTTGCCATGTCCTCTGGGTATAGGATGCTCTCCCGGTGGCACACAATGCAGTGCCAATGCGTTCTGGGTTTGGTATTTTGGTATTTTATTAGGATCCCCCTTGGCTGTTGCAAAAGCAGCAGCTACTCTTCCTGGGGTCCACACAAAACATGAAACATGACATAATACAGAACATTAATAGACAAGAACAGCTCAAGGACAGAACAACATACAGGTTTTGAGAAGCTGTGTGGTGTTGTGACATGAATGGGTTTACAAACTGTTCTGTGTGGGCTGGAAACCATAAAAGATAGCAGTGCTGCTGTATGTAGCCCATTAAAACATACATCTGAAGTTAAACATATACACAGTATGGAGCAATTATTTCTGTAATGATAATAAAGAATACAGAGTGCTACCAAACCAAGCTGATTGGTCATTTTTCTTCCTGTTAAACTATCGTTCAACACACCGTACAGCACTAGTCTATTACTGTACACAGGGGGTGTCTGACTGTGTGAAACAATGTGCTGGGAGGGAGATAGAATACAGGGAAATAATAGCAATCTGTCCCCTGTGCTGTCTGCCTAACACCTGCGTGTCAAAATGAGAGGGATCCATTTTTCCACATTACTAGCTTGCATGGCAGCTGAAACATTACCATGGCACATGTGCAGAATAGATAAACCTCAAAACTAGGAAAAAGCCTGGTTTTAGGGGAACAATACCGATCTGAGACAATGATGACATGTCCGTGTGTTGTTAGATACATCTTACTAAACTATTGTGGAGATTCTCCCACAAATTCAAATCATACAGTGAAACACCAGGTGTATGGTGCAAATATAACAAATTGTGACCGACAGGGGCAATTTAACTTGGCGGTTCAAAGATACAACACATGCTTTTGATGTGACACACTCAACACAACACAATTACAGTGGGGTAGCTGTTCTGCAGTCAGTACAGTACATAGATTAAATTGGCCTTACTGTATTCTTTATGTAGCATATGCTTTACGTTGTCACTCTTTCTGTACAACACAGCTAATGCCACTGTGCCACAGCATAACCCTCTGCCCCACCAGAGAACCAGTGTCCCAGAGAAACGTTTTTCCCACCACAGTTAGGACGATTAGCTTGCCACTTTCCCTTTTTCTGGAGCAGAACTAATTAAAGCTGAAAAAGAGAGTTCCCTCCCTCTCTATCCATGCACGACGTGTCTTAGCGAATGTATGCAAAGATATGAAAAGGTTTCTGCTGGAATGTGACAATTTCCTAAACTTGTCCATCATGCTAGCTTGTTCTATTCAGAAACTTCTGGAATTGTGTTGTTGTTGTTGTTTCTGTTTTGGAGTATCTGGGTTACTACTGGATGTTGTGATTGAATCATTTACTTGCTTGTCTTTTTTTTTTTTTTGTCATTTAGCAGACGCTCTTATCCAGAGCGACTTACAGTTAGTGAGTGCATACATTTTCATACTGTGGTTACACTTTATTTTACAGTATTGCTTATTGCTTATTTTTAAGCACCACTAAGCATCACTTGGTAACAGGAAGTTGCAATAATGCTTAACTGAATCTTTGTTAATAGTTTTTAGTATTTTTTACTACCGTGACTCTGGGTATCACCATTTAAAACCAAGTAATGAAATAGTAGGCTTCTTGTTGAATGTTTAGCATTGGAAAATTCATGACTCCCTGGGTTTATTTCTACCCCTGGATAATTCCAGTCTGTCTAAACACGGAGATGAGAAGGTGATCAAGCTGAGGGTAAACATATCTGCAGGAGCACCAGATGTTTTTACCCATGATTCATTGAGTCATGTTGGTTTCATCTCACGCAAGTGGAGACACCTGCGATGCACTGCGGTTCTGAACATTTGAGAATCCCAATATTGTACTCTTGGGCAAAACCTCCTCTGCTACATTTTTGGCAGGTTGGCATTCATTGTCATGAATCTTAACCTGGAGGCAGCTCTGCAGTGGTCACTAGCTAGCACAGCCAAAAAGTCATACAATCTGATTTTAAACCTAACCCTAACCTCAGCCTGGTCTCATAGACTAGACGTATCATAGTAAAAGTAGATCTGGGACACTCAAATTTGTATGATATATTACATTTGGTATGGTTACATAAGACAGATGGTTATTTAAGGCAAAACGAAAGTAGGGCGGTTGGTCGGGGTGGATGGGTCAGAGTATAATGCGAATGTCTAGCAACCCAAAGGTTGAGAATTCAAATCTCATCACGGACAACTTTTGCATTTGATCTAATTAGCAACTTTTCAACTACTTACTACTTTTTAGCTACTTGGCAACTACTTAGCATGTTAGCTAACCCTTCCCCTAACCCTAACCTTAACCCCTTTAGCCAAAACTTCCCATAACCCTAACCCTTTAAGCTAACCCCCTTTCCCTAACCCTATCCTTAACCATTTAACCTAACTCCTAAACTTAACCCTAACCTTAACCCTAACCCCTAGCCTAGCTAACGTTAGCCAGCTAAATAACGTTAGCCACCTAGCCATCTAGCTAGAATTCGTAACATATCATACTTTTTGCCAATTCGTAACATATTGTACGTTTTGTACTGAAAAAGACTCAAATTCCTTTCAATCTTTTACCCATATTTTAGCAGAGATGCAGAGAAACATTTTAGTTTCTTTTTAAAAAAGACCCACCAGTCAGGAGGATACAGACAGCTCAAGAGGTATGCTTAGATATGCAGACAAATACTTGGTTTAAATGTAATCTGGCACCTTATGAGAATATCATGATATGTGTATTAATGATGATGCCATGATGTGCCTTTATGGATGTCACGAACGTTGAAGGAATGGACCAAGGTGCAGCATGGTATGCGTACATATTCATTTATTCAAGAAACACCGACAACAGAACGTGAAGTTCTACAGGCTACACAGCAACAAGCCAAACCCACAAACAAAGGTAGGAACATGGCTACCTAAGTATGATCCCCAATCACAGACAACGATCGACAGCTGCCTCTGATTGGGAACCACACCCAGCCAACATAGAAATAGACAACCTAGACAGTACACCCCAAATCACACCCTGACCTAACCAACTAGAGAATAAACGTATCTCCAAGGTCAGGGCGTGACAATGGATGATGTGTGTCA
>NW_025535000.1:0-129697 GCF_020615455.1 Coregonus clupeaformis
CAAAGTGGTCACCCCGACAAAGCGTTCACATCAGCTGAGGGATGAGGCTGGAGAAATATAACCACTCAAATTCATATACTGAGCTATGGATGTAAGGACTGACCAGCTAAACGTCTAAATTATAGTTTTAACCCTTTACACTCAGGGGAATTGGCCTATATGGACAGGCCCAAATTGAAATGTTTCTGAAAGAAAAATATACGAGAAGCATACGCATCAGCATGGTAGCAATTGAAAGGGAACGCTTTGGAGATGGACCGGATTTCTGCATTTGAATTTTTTCACAGATTATGCACACATGAATCTATTGTGGACACACTACGTAAATATAAATGGTGATCGAGCATCTGACCAAATTACATTTATTCCATTCTAGCCATTACAATGAGCCCGTCCTCCTATAGCTCCTCATTCCTGGAAAATGTCACTTTCATAGGCTATAGAATAGTCTGATTATGCAGAGTTCAAAACAACTGGGAACTCGGAAATCTCTGACTTCAGTGCGTTCAAGACCACTGGGAACTCTGGGGGAAAAAACGGTCATCCAAGTTGGAATTCCAAGTCGTAAACTCTGGCATCTTTCTACAGCGCCAACATTACGACCTGAAGATCACTGACGTCATGATTTGACCTTTTTTTTTTTTTTTTTTAGTTCCCAGTTGAAAGCACCATAAGTCCTCACGAAATTATGAAAAATAATTAGATATCTCATTAATCATAATTTATTTGATTGAAGAACACTGTAGTCTTAAAGTCACTTGATGAACTATATATACATGGACAACATTTTCACAAATAAACTTCAGAACCTCTCTTCTCTGTACATTATAAATCATCTGTAACTGTCAAGTAAAACAAAGCTTTAAAACCATGTTTAAATGAACCTGAATCCAGAAAATGGATGGTGAAGTCACTTCCAGACACAGTAGAATCCTCCTCCTCACCACTCTATCATCTCTGCATTGTGTCATTCAGGGATAACTGATACTACAGCAGTATGTATAATGTATTCCACATATAAACCTTGTGCTTTTGTGGAACACTTCCTGTATCATTTTCATTGACACGATGAGGCCAATCTTTAACTGCGTAGCGAAGTCAGACTGTATCCGGGAAGGGGTCGTTTCTGGTGGGGGTGTCAACGTGGGCGATACGCGGGCATGTCCACTTTGTCTTTAGGGTTCAACTGCTGCTCTTCAAAACCAACACTGGGAGGGGGAAAGAGATGTGCTTATTAAACATCAGAGAAACAGACTCAATATGGCACATCCACAAGTGTTCAGAAACATCTACTTTTCTTATTTACAATAAAAGTGACTCCAAAAATGACAATACATTATTCACCATTCAGTTCCTATTGGGCAAAACACAACCAAAACAAACTACAAGTTCATAGAGTCACAAGATTGATGTAGTCGTCATTGCGTGCTTGAATTATGGGACCAAATATTAAACGTTTGACTACTTTAATAAACTATAAGTGTATTTGTCCAAATACTTATGACTTCTTCAAATAGGCGGATTAGATACATAAACTGCTTTCATTTCTAAACGGTAAAACAGATATGTATGAAAATACCCTCAAATAAAAGGTGGCATTTTGTCGCCTCATGAAACATTTGATCTCAAATCCAAAATTCTAGAAAATAGAGCCACATTTAATGTCTTAAGGATCAGACCCTTCTTTTGAATTTTTGCCTAAAATGACATACCCAAATCTAACTGCCTGTAGCTCAGGACCTGAAGCAAGGATTTGCATATTCTTGATACTATTTGAAAGGAAACACTTTGAAGTTTGTGGAAATGTGAAATGAATGTAGGAGAATATAACACATTAGATCTGGTAAAAGATAATACAAACAAAAAAACATGTGTTTTCTATTTATTGTTTAGTTCCATCATCTTTGAAATTCAAGAGAAAGGCCACAATATATTGCAGTTTAGGCACAATTTAAATTTTGGCCACTAGACGGCAGCAGTGTGTGTGCAAAGTTTCAGATTGATCCAGTGAAGCATTGCAATACTGGACTATTTTGTTTCAAGTCTGCCCAAATGTGCCAAATTGGTCAATTGATACATTTTCAAGTACATAACTATAGAGAACATACAAAAATGATATGGTAATACAAAATGTAAGTTTACGCACTCCCAGGAATGTCATACATTATGGATCATTAGCTTATACACTAATCTAGATGGCCGGGCGGGGTGGGTGTGGAGCCAGAGAGGGTTCAGACTGTAGAATCCAGTTCTTACATTTGAATATAAAAATGGATTTTATCAAACAAAACTATGCTACATTTTATCTCTGGGACCCTTAGCATGACACATCAGAGCAAGATTACTGAATGGAAGTACATTATTTACCTTCAGAGGTGAACGTATCAAACCAGTTGCCATGATAAGATTTTTATTGTTGTGCACTCTCCTCAAACAATAGCATGGTATTTTTTCACTGTAATAGCTACTGTAAATTGGACAGTGCAGTTAGATTAACAAGAACATAAGCTTTCTGCCCATATAAGACATGTCTATGTCCTGGAAAGTTTGCTGTTACTTACAACAGTCATGCTAATCACATTAGTCACATCATGGCAACGTACTCCTGAGTGGCGCAGTGGTCTAAGGCACTGCATCGCAGTGCTAACTGTGTCACTAGAGATCCTGGTTCGAATCCAGGCTCTGTCGCAGCCGGCCGCGACCGGGAGACTCATGGGCGGCGCACAATTGGCCCAGCGTCGTCCAGGGTAGGGGAGGGAATGGCCGGCCGGGATGTAGCTCAGTTGATAGAGCATGGCGTTTGCAACGCCAGGGTTGTGGGTTCGATTCCCACGGGGGGCCAGTATAAAAAAATATGTATTCACTAACTGTAAGTCGCTCTGGATAAGAGCGTCTGCTAAATGACTAAAATGTAAATGTAAAAATTAGTGCACGTTAGCTCAACCGTCCTGTATACAGGACACCGATCCCGTAGCGGTTAAGAAAAAGTATGAGATTCAATACGATCGTGCCTTGTTCACAATGAACATTTAACAGGCAATGTTCCATTAAAGCATTGTGTGAGGTGAAAAAACACTAAATAGATGTCATAAAAAAATACCTCAAGTGAGGAGTTCCCTTTAAATGTTGTATTGTTGCTTTAAAGTCATCCACACCATAGAAATACCACATCATATCTCAAACACAGAATGTAAAAATAAATGTTTATTATAAACTGGGTGGTTCGAGCCCTTAATGCTAATTGGCTGACAACTGTGGTATATCAGACCGTATACCACGGGTACGACAAAACATGTACTTTTAATGCACTAATTATGTTGGTAACCAGTTTATAATAGCAATAAGGCACCTCAGGGGTTTGTGGTATATGGCTAATATCCCACGGCTAAGGGCTGTAGCCAGGCACTCCATGTTGTGCCATCCATAAGAACAGCACCTAGCCGTGGTATATTGGCCATATACCACACCCCCTCGGGCCTTATTGCTTAAATGTATCATGAGCATTCAACAGCACTTCAATTTACAGAGCTTTTATAAAACATATTTTCATCTTGTAAGAAAGTTGTGCTATTTATGTACATATGGACCACAGATTCAGGAACCAGACAGTTGAACCATGTCATTTATATGCAGCACATATAGACCACAGATTCAGGAACCAGACAGTTGAACCATGTCATTTGTATGTGGCAGAAAGCGATTCAGAAGAATCAGAATCAAAAAGTGATTCAGTAGTAGAAAGTGATTCAGCACCAGAGTGGTCATGGTTACAGGTGGTTACTACAAAGCAGGATCAATGAGTTATCCAGCTAACTTGCCTAAATATTCTGAAATAACTTGTTTTATAGAAAGGTCAAGGTATAATAAAACAACCCAAAACACATAGCTATGTTTAGCTTTCTTAATGAACAAGAAAATCAATAGTTATTTCTGGTTGCTTATCAAAGTTAGCGTGCTAACTCATTGATCATGCTTTGTAGTATACCCTTCTGGGCTGCATTCAGCAGGACACAACGTTGGCCAACCTTTAGATAGAAATGTGCTATGTATGTTCAGAGTGGTCTGTGGTGGTCTATAGTAGTTCAGAGTGGTCTGTGGTGGTCTATAGTAGTTCAGAGCGGTCTGTGGTGGTCTATAGTAGTTCAGAGTGGTCTGTAGCGGTGTAAGCAGACATCTCCATTGAGGTGTGCCGTCAGGACTGTTCCCTGTGCCCCCCAACGGGCGAGCAGACACCCCATCTCTGGTAACCAGACACCCCGCTGGCCCTGATGCCCCCCCAGCTGCCACACACATATGGAGCCAGACCGGAACACCCCAACCACACTGGAGCCATGGACATCAACCTCCACCAGCCTAGGGAGCGAACACACACACACACACAAACAAACAAACAAACAAACAAACAAGAGAGAGGTTAACATACACAATTATCAGTCTCACCACCACCACTCTCTCTCTACTCCTTTTCTCTAACTACTCCCCCCCTTCTCCCCTCTTCCTGCCTACTCCCCCCCTTCCTGCCTACTCCCCCCCCTTCTCCCCTCTTCCTGCCTGCTCCCCCCCTCCTCCCCTCTTCCTGCCTACTCCCCCCTCCTCCCTCTTCCTGCCTACTCCCCCCCCTTCTCCCTTCTTCCTGCCTACTGCCCTCCTCCTCCCCTCTTCCTGCCTACTCCCCCCCTCTTCCTGCCTACTCCCTTCCCTTCCTGCCTACTCCCCCCCCTTCTCCCCTCTTCCTGCCTACTGCCCTCCTCCTCCCCTCTTCCTGCCTACTCCCCCCCTCCCCTCTTCCTGCCTACTCCCCCTCCTCCTCCTCCTTTCTTCCTGCCTACTCCCCTCCTCCTCCCCATCTTCCTGCCTACTCCCCTCCTCCTCCCCATCTTCCTGCCTACTCCCCCTCTCACCTCCCGGTGCAGGATTTGGGCAGGCCTAGTCTGGTTGCCAGGGCGACGGTGCCAGTCAGAGGGTTGGTGGCGACCAGAGAGAACAGAGCCCCTCCCTCTTCCTCCTCCAGAGCACACAGGGACGGGTGCTGCAGCAGAACAAACAGCACCCCCTGTAGGACGAATGGGGACATGACAAATCAAAATCAAAATGTATGTATTTCTCCAGGTATCAACACACTTCACAGAAAAATATCATTAAAAAAAAGAATAACGAATCAATAAAAACAAGAAACAACCAATAAATCAGGACATCATGACTATACATACCATCACTATACCTACAAAAGGTGGACAGAGTTCTACATTATCTCAATTCTCTGTCCTCTCTTGAAGTGTACACTTGTTCACTTCTCTTCATGGACTTAGAAGGAAAGGAGTGTCATAATAAAGATAGTGGACACTCCCTCCAACCCATGGATGGGTTATGGACACTAATGCTGTGTGTGTGTGGGAGAGAGTGCACAAGTGCACACAGAAAAAGGGCAGAGAATTGGGCAGTTTGGGACGCAGATACTGGGTGGTTTTGTAGAACAGAGGGGGACATGACAACATCATCACTATTCAGTCAAGGTGGGTTGAGGCTGTTGGTTAGACATGGGGAATCACATGGTGAGAAAACACACAGAACAATGATCAGACACTCTTCTGTTGGTTAGACATGGGGAATTACATGGTGAGAAAACACACAGAACAATGATCAGACACTCTTCTGTTGGTTAGACATGGGGAATTACATGGTGAGAAAACACACAGAACAATGATCAGACACTCTTCTGTTGGTTAGACATGGGGAATTACATGGTGAGAAAACACACAGAACAATGATCAGACACTCTTCTGTTGGTTAGACATGGGGAATTACATGGTGAGAAAACACACAGAACAATGATCAGACACTCTTCTGTTGGTTAGACATGGGGAATTACATGGTGAGAAAACACACAGAACAATGATCAGACACTCTTCTGTTGGTTAGACATGGGGAATTACATGGTGAGAAAACACACAGAACAATGATCAGACACTCTTCTGTTGGTTAGACATGGGGAATTACATGGTGAGAAAACACACAGAACAATGATCAGACACTCTTCTGTTGGTTAGACATGGGGAATCACATGGTGAGAAAACACACAGAACAATGATCAGACACTCTTCTGTTGGTTAGACATGGGGAATCACATGGTGAGAAAACACACAGAACAATGTCCTGTAGATTCTCTCACACATTATAGTAGGAACTAACACACTCTTTCTGCTACAGATAATACTCACATTAAATACACACAGTAAATACACACACACACACAATAAATACACACACACACTCACACAGAGGGAGTATCCTCGGAGGCAGGCCGTATCCGTGAAACCGTCTCCCAGAGTGATGCTCCGCAGCAGCTGCCCCGTCGTCACGTTCCTGACACACACACACACACACGCAGTTAGCAGAGATGATTCTCCCTCAACTGTAAACATATGTTGGAGAAGGCAAAAAAAAACAGATGCTCTTATCCTGAGCGACTTCCAGTCAGTGCATTCAACTAAGATCGGTAAGACAACCACATGTCACAGTCATTGGAAGTAAAATCGTTCCTCGATAAAGCAGCTGTCTGCAAAACCAGTGCAAGTGTCTTTGAAAGCCTTTCATCCTGGTCCTGGGGACACAAAGGGGTGTTCTGGCTCTAGAACTACACCGCTTATTCAAATAACCTCAAGGGTGCCCATTTAGGTCCCCAGGACCAGGAAGCACTGAATTAGCTACGGTCTCTTTCTCACCATAGAACAAGATGTCCGCTGTGGGTTGAGCCAATCAGAGCATCAGTCTGTCCCTCTACCGCGGCCACGGTCTGCACACGCTCAGTAGGACAGACCAGAGACAGGGAGGCTTGCAGCCTGCGAGAGGTCAGAGGTCAGAGAGACAGACACACAGAACACAAACCAGGCCAGACGAGAGAAGACCCTAGTTGCCCGTGGTTACCTGCCGTCCTCTGTGAGTGTGTAGACCTGCAGCGGGGGTGTGGCTGCAGAGTGGGAGGAGCTAACCAGCCTTCGGTTGGACATGCCCACCACCGTCTGGACCTCCCCCTCACACAGCACCGCCTGGGACAGACTGGAGCAGCACAGCACCCTACACACACACACACACAGGCAGGCACACACAGACGCACATGTGTACACACACAAATATTAATAGAAACATTTACAGATGCACATAGACAGAGAGAGACAGAGAAGAGGGAGATAGAGAGAAGAGAGGGAAAGAAGAGAGAGAGAGGGAGAGAAAAGAGAGAGGGAGAAGAGAGAGAGAGGCATAGGAGAGAGAGAGAGGCAGAGAAGAGAGAGAGAGGCAGAGAAGAGAGAGAGAGGCAGAGAAGAGAGAGAGGGGGAGAGAAGAGCGAGAGAGAGGCAGAGAAGAGCGAGGCATAGGAGAGAGAGAGGCAGAGAAGAGAGAGAGGCAGAGAAGAGAGAGAGGCAGAGAAGAGAGAGAGAGGCAGAGAAGAGAGAGAGGGGGAGAGAAGAGCGAGAGAGAGGCAGAGAAGAGAGAGGCATAGGAGAAAGAGAGAGGCATAGGAGAGAGAGAGAGAGGCAGAGAAGAGAGAGAGAGAGGCATAGGAGAGAGAGAGAGGCATAGGAGAGAGAGAGAGGCAGAGAAGAGAGAGAGAGGCAGAGAAGAGAGAGAGAGGCAGAGAAGAGAGAGAGAGGCAGAGAAGAGAGAGAGGCAGAGAAGAGAGAGAGGGAGAGAAGAGAGAGGGAGAGAGAAGGAGAGGGGCAGAGAGAGAGAGAGAGAGAGAGGCAGAGAAGAGAGAAGGAGAGAGGCAGAGAAGAGAGAGAGGCAGAGAAGAGAGAGAGAGGAAGAGAAGAGAGAGAGAGGGAGAGAAGAGAGAGGGAGAGGATAGAGAGAGGGAGAGAAGGGGGAGAGAGAGGAGATAAGAGAGAGAGAAGAGAGAGAGGGGGAGAGAGAGAAGAGAGAGGGGGAGAGAGAGAGAGGCAGAGAAGAGAGAGGGGGGGGGTAGTACCTGGCCTCTCTGATTTCCAGCTGTCCCAGAGTCACACAGAGAAGCCCAGGAGCGTCCGGCACAGGAAACACTGACATCACTGACTGTTAAACACACACACATTAAATACACACACATTATGAATGAGAATGCCAAGTGTGCAAAACTGTCATCCAGGCAAAGGGTGGCTAATTGAAGAATCTTAAATATAAAATATATTTTGATTTGTTTAACACTTTTTTTGGTTACTACATGATTCCATATGTGTTATTTCATAGTTTTGATGTCTTCACTATTATTCTACAATGTAGAAAATAGTAAAAATATAGAAAAACCCTTGAATGAGTAGATGTGTCCAAACTTTTGACTGGTACTGTATATATACACACATACACTACTACTGTATTTAACACAGTTGTTACAGACACGCATTAAACACACAAACACAAAGCTACTTCTATGAAACCTGTTTTTGATTTGTCATTATGGGGTACTGTATATACTGTATGTAGATTGATGAGGGGGGGAAAAACTATTTCATCCATTTTAGAATAAGGCTGTAACGTAACAAAATGTGGAAAAAGTCAAGGGGTCTGAATACTTTCCGAATGCACTGTATGTATGTATGTATGTATGTATGTATGTGTACACACACACACACACACACACACACACACACACAACTACTTCTGTATTTAACAGTTGTTACACAAACACCCATAAACAATATAAAACTCACAGTTGTTACACACACAGACACACACACAGACACACACACAAAGTTACTTCTATGAAGGTCCAGGTGTGCAGTCGTCTCCAGTGTGGGGGGGTGGTCTGACCCCAAACACACACCTCCCACTCTCCTGCCACCGCCACACACACCCCTACTGACGGCCACGACACACAGCACACATCCACCAGGCTGCCTCCTGCAGGGGACTACACACACACACACACACACACACACCAGAATATTATTACACACGCTGAGACATTATTCTCTGAAGTGAGTTGTGACATGGATGTTGAAATACACAACAGTGACATCACGGTACTGACCTTCAGTGTGTATGAGAGGTTTAAGACACTCTCCTCTCTCATCCTATCCTTCCTCTCCTCCTCTTCCCTCCTCTCCTCCTCTTCCCTCATCTCCTCCTCTTCCCTCATCTCCTCCTCTTCCCTCATCTCCTCCTCTTCCCTCCTCTCCTCCTCTTCCCTCCTCTCCTCCTCTTCCCTCATCTCCTCCTCTATTGCCTCTCCTCTCTCCTCCCCTCTCTCCTCTTCTGTGGCCTGTCTGGTTGAGTGGAGAGAGGGAGCTGGCTGGGGTAGAAGCTGAGGAGGGGGCGATGGAGGGGGTGTATTTGGGGTTGGAGGGAGAGTCTGGGGCAGTAGTGGAGGAGCGGGCTGGAGCAACAGTTGGGGCAGGGAATGAACCAGGCTGGGGCGGCAGGGAGCGACGGAGGGAGGGGAGGAGGAGAGAGAGATGGCAGGAGAGGGGCAGGGAGAGAGGGAGGGAGGAGACAGGGCTTGGGTGGAGGGACTATAGGGGAAGGGGAGGGTCAGAGTGGGGGGGGCAGGGAGCGCAGGAGAGGGGGGAGGGTCAGAGTGGGGGGGGCAGGGAGCGCAGGAGAGGGGGAGGGGCAGAGTGGGGGGGGCAGGGAGCGCAGGAGAGGGGGAGGGGCAGAGTGGGGGGGCAGGGAGCGCAGGAGAGGGGGAGGGGCAGAGTGGGGGGGCAGGGAGTGCAGGAGAGGGGGAGGGTCAGAGTGGGGGGGCAGGGAGCGCAGGAGAGGGGGAGGGTCACCGCCCCTAAAGAAGGTAATTGAGGGCTGTCAGGGAGAGAGAGGGGTATGTCAGGGTTAGGGCTCAAGGGGTTAGGGGTCAAGAGGTTAGGGGTCATCCCTAAGGAAGGTAAGGGGGGGCTGGAGGAGAGGGGAAAGGAGAGGGTGTGTCCGTGAGGGGTGTGGCTGGTTAGGGAGGGGCTAAGGAGGAGCAGGGAGGGGCTGGGGGGGACAGCACACTCTGCATCTGTCTCCGTCCGAAGGGCAGGACATTTGGTAAGGCAGTCGATAGAGAACTCCGTAGGGCACGTAGAAGGGCACTTAGGATCTGTCTTTGTGTGGAAGGATGGACACTCCGTAGTGCACTTGGTAAGGCACTCGGTAGGGCACTCGGTCTCTGTTTCAGTGCGAAGGGAAGGGCCTTCAGCAGGGAGTAGGCCTGTCTGCTGGTCTACTGAAGGAAAGTCTGTAGACTGGCCTACTAAAACGGTAAGCTGATGGTCTGTAGACTGATGGCCTATAGGCTGGTCTACAGGGTGGTCTGTAGACTGATGGCCTATAGGCTGGTCTACAGGGTGGTCTGTAGACTGATGGCCTATAGGCTGGTCTACAGGGTGGTCTGTAGACTCATGGCCTATAGGCTGGTCTACAGGGTGGTCTGTAGACTCATGGCTTATAGGCTGGTCTACAGGGTGGTCTGTAGACTGGCAAACTGAATGGTACTCTGAATGGAGGTCTGTAGACAGGCCTAGTGAGTCTGTAGACTGCTGGTCTATAGGGTGGTCTGTAAGATGCTGGCCTATTGATCTGTCTATAGACTGTTCTACTGATTCTACCGGAGCGACACAGTCTGTGACAGGAGGGGTGAGGCTGAGAGAGATGGGCTCGGACGTAGGCGCTTTAGACGTCAGACCGCCCGTGTCACCGTGGAGACCGTGGACCGAGTCTTTGCCGTGGCGACGACGCATGTTGTAAGGGGAGAAGGGTTCCGGTTCAGGGACGGAAACGGCAGACGAGGCGCGTAGCTTCTGGAGCTTTAGCCGTCCGAACTGGTCGTCGGGGAGATGGAAATCCTGGAGGTCAAAGGTTGAGATGACGCGGCCCAGACTCCCAGGGTGCACTGCTGGTCCTCCAGGGGAGAGGGAGGGGAGATGGGGCGGGTGGGAGGAGGGCAGGAGGAGAGACCACACACTCTCTACACACAGACAGAACACATGGACAGAACACACAGACAGAACACACAGACAGAACAACACAGACAGAACAACACAGACAGAACACATGGACAGAACAACACAGACAGAACACATGGACAGAACAACACAGACAGAACAACACGGACAGAACACATGGACAGAACACATGGACAGAACACACGGACAGAACAACACAGACAGAACACACAGACAGAACAACACGGACAGAACACATGGACAGAACAACACAGACAGAACAACACAGACAGAACACACAGACAGAACAACACAGACAGAACACACGGACAGAACACATGGACAGAACAACACAGACAGAACACACAGACAGAACAACACAGACAGAACACACAGACAGAACACACGGACAGAACACATGGACAGAACAACACAGACAGAACACACAGACAGAACAACACAGACAGAACAACACAGACAGAACACACGGACAGAACACATGGACAGAACAACACAGACAGAACAACACAGACAGAACACACAGACAGAACACACAGACAGAACAACACAGACAGAACAACACAGACAGAACACATGGACAGAACAACACAGACAGAACAACACAGACAGAACACACGGACAGAACAACACAGACAGAACACACAGACAGAACAACACAGACAGAACACACAGACAGAACAACACAGACAGAACACACAGACAGAACAACACAGACAGAACAACACAGACAGAACACATGGACAGAACAACACAGACAGAACACACAGACAGAACAACACAGACAGAACACACAGACAGAACACATGGACAGAACAACACAGACAGAACAACACGGACAGAACAACACAGACAGAACACATGGATAGAACAACACAGACAGAACACCACAGACAGAACACATGGACAGAACACATGGACAGAACACATGGACAGAACACATGGACAGAACACATGGACAGAACACACAGACAGAACACATGGACAGAACACATGGACAGAACAACACAGACAGAACACATGGACAGAACACACGGACAGAACAACACAGACAGAACAACACAGACAGAACAACACAGACAGAACAACACAGACAGAACAACACAGACAGAACAACACAGACAGAACAACACAGACAGAACAACACAGACAGAACAACACAGACAGAACAACACAGACAGAACAACACAGACAGAAAGGATGAAAATGTTAGTTGATAAGTGAAGTCATACTGAAAGGTAAAAACCTTCAGATACACCACAGACACGGCTCAGTCCCACCTTTGCGCTGCTTTGGTGTGTGAATGAGGGGAGAGCCACAGCTCCTTCTGAAGATGGGATAAAGCTGTTCCTCCACACCTCCAGAGAGAGGCCAGCGCTCCGGACCTCCACCGCCAGGGAGAGGCTGTGAGGCTAGGGTAAGAGTGGCCGGGGTCTGGGTGTTGTCTGGGCCTGGTGCTGGAGGTTCCGAGTCCAAACTTAGAGAGCGGCCCAGTCTCGGCCTCCTTCCTCTCCCTCTCCTCCTCCGGCCTCTGACAGGCCGAACACTGCAGGCTCTGGAAGGTAAACACTCACTCTGATTGGTCCCCGACTCCGAGGTAAGCATCTGATTGGCTGATGGCCCCTCGACTGGTGTGTGATTGGTCTGTGAGTTGGAGGGTTGTGCTAGTGAGTCTGAGAGTGTGTGTGTGTTGGACGTCCGGCCCCTGCTCCTTCTGTGGCGCCCCCTGTTGAGCTGGTTCAGAATGACGGCCTGCAGGTCTCTGAAAGTAGCATTAACAAACACGTTATATTAGATTTGTGAACCACACACACACGAGACGGAGCAGGCTCACACATGGACACACCCTCACATTCAAATTACAGAAATAGAAATGCCAAATTCAACTACATTCAGCCACGGGATGGATGTACTGCCAAATTCTCTAAAACAACGTTGGAGGCAGCTTATAGTAGATAAATGAATATAAAATTATCTGGCAACAGCTCTGGTGGAACTTGAAAACTTGAGACATCTGTGGCATTGTGTTGTGTGACAAAACTGCACATTTTAGTGTGGCCTTTTATTGTCCCCAGCACAAGGTGCACCTGTGTAATGATCAAGCTGCTTGATATGCCACACCTGTCAGGTGGATGGACTATCTTGGCAAAGGAGAAATGCTCACTAACAGGGATGTAAACAAATTTGTGTACAACATTTGAGATAAATACGTTTTTTATGCATATGGAACATTTCTGGGATATTTTATTTCAGCTCATGAAACATGGGACCAACACTTTACATGTTGCGTTTATATTTTTGTTCAGTGTAGTTAGCTGGTCCATACATCAAAAGTAGTATGTTGAAAAAATTAAATGTGGAAATTTGTATTTCAGAATCTAGACATACTCCAAAAGCACACTATTAGGAGTATAATGACTCCAAGATGTTGTCTGTATCACTTACGGTTCACGGATCATAGGGTCTTACAGGAGGCAGGTATAGAGCTACCGCTTACAAGGAACGGCACACGGACGAATACAAGAAAGGTCGCTACGACCTCCGACGAGACATCAAACATGAAAAAGGACAGTATAGGAGGAAGGTGGAATCCTATTACACCGGCTCCGACGCTCATCGGACTACAATGGGAAACCCAGCTGTGAGATGCCCAGTGACGCGGAACTCCCAAACGAGCCAAATGCCTTTTATGCTCGCTTCGAGGAAAACAACACTTGCATGAAAGCCCCTGTTGCTCCAGATGACTGTGTGATCTTGCACTCCGTGGCCGATGGGAGTAAAACTTTTAAAACAGGTTAAAAACAATTGCAAGGCCGCCGGGCCAGACGGAACACCAGGGCGCAGTCTCAGAGCATGCGCAGACCAGATGGCAAGTGTCTTCACAGACATTTTCAATCTCTCCTTGTCCCGGTCTGAAATCCCAACATGTTTCAAGCTGACCACCATTGTCAGCGTTCAACACCATAATTCCCTCTAAGCTCATCACCAAGCTGGGGACCCTGGGACTGAACACCTCCCTCTGCAACTGGGTCCTGGACTTCCTGACGGGCCGGCCCCAGGTGGTGAGGGTAGGCCACAACACCTCTGCCACAGTGACCCTCAACACAGGGGCACCTCAGGGGTGTGTGCTTAGTCACCTCCTGTACTCCCCGTTCACCCACGACTGCGCGGCCACGCACAACTCCAACACAATCGTCAAGTTTGCTGACGACACGACGGTGGCAGGCCTGATCACCTACGGTGATGACACAGCCTACAGGGAGGAGATCAGAGACTTAGCAGTGTGTTGTCAGGACAACAGCCTCTCCCGCAACGTGAGTAACGCCAAGGAGCTGATCGTGGACTACAGGAGAGTTTTAAGTTCCTTGGCGTCCACATCACTTAACATGGTCCACACACACCTGCAGAGTCGTGACGAGGGGCACAACAGCGCTTCTTCCCCCTCAGGCATCTGAAAAGATTTGGCATGGGCCCTCGGATCCACAAAATGTCCTACAGCTACACCATCGAGAGCACCTTGACTGGCTGCATCACCGCTTGGTATGGCAAATGCACCGCCCTCGACCGCAAAGCGCTACAGAGGGCGGTGCGGATGGCCCAGTACATCACTGGGACTGAACTCCCTGCCGTCCAGGACCTCTATATCAGGCGTCAGAGGAAGGCCCGAAAAATTACCAAAGACTTTAGCCACCCAAGCAATAGACTTCACTCTGCTACCGTCCGGCAAACAGTACCAGGCACCCCTAAGCCATAAGACTGCTAAATAGTTAATTAAATGGTTAACCGGACTATCTGCATTGATCCGATCTTGCACTGACTCTATGCACACGCACAAGACTACAGGTAACTGCCCAAATAATGGAAAAGCTTGAGTAAATGAGGGATGAAGTATATTGAAAGCAGGTGCTTCCACACAGGTGTGGTTCCTGACTTAATTAAGCAATTAACATCCCATCATGCTTAGGGTCATGCTGGGCAGGCCATTATTTTAGCTACCATGGCTATGCCTTCACAGGATGACAATGCCCCCATCCACAGGGCATGAATGGTCACTAAATGGTTTGATGAGCAGGAAACCGATGTAAACCATATGCCATGACCGTCTGTCACCAGATTTTTTTTGTTTTGTCATTTAGCAGACGCTCTTATCCAGAGCGACTTACAGTTAGTGAGTGCATAAATTTTTCATACTGGCCCCCCGTGGGAATCGAACCCACAACCCTGGCATTGCAAGCACCATGCTCTACCAACTGAGCTACAGGAGGCCAACCCAATTGAACCCTTATGGGAGATTCTGGAGCGGCGCCTGAGACAGCGTTTTCCATCACCATCAACAAACCAAATGATGGAATTTCTCGTGGACGAATGGTGTCGCATCCCTCCAGTAGAGCTCCAGACACTTGTAGAATCTATGCCAAGACGCACTGAAGATGTCCTGGTGGCCTAAGCTTTATGTTGGGGTTTCCTTTATTGTGGCAGTTACCTGTATATCAACTACTACGGTTCTCTACTTATATAAATAATGTATATAACACAACATATAACTTATATAACCATATATACAGGACCAGTCAAAAGTTTGGACACGCCTACTCATTCAAGGGTTTTTCTTTATTTTTACTATTTTCTACATTGTAGAATAATAGTGACGACATCAAAACTATGAAATAAAACATATGGAATCATGTAGTAACCCCAAAAAAAGTGTTACACAAACAAAATACATTTTATATTATTCAAAGTAGCCACCCTTTGCCTTGATGACAGCTTTGCACGCTCTACAATGTAGATAATAGTAAAAATAAAGAGAAACCCTTGAATGAGTAGGTGCGTCCAAACTTTTGACTGGTCCTGTAATTGGAGGACTGTAGCCTAGGGCTTTAACATGCCCTAGACCTAGGCTACACAGGTAACCTATAACAGAACAATTTCACTTCTGAACCAAGAAATATACATTTTCAAGACAAGACATGAATTTCATTGATTTAATCATTTAACGTTTACATTTTAGTTTCATTGATAAAGAGTTTTGTCTTGGAAAACATGAATTTATCTCAAATGCTCGCATGAGATCTGCATGAAAACAAGGCACATTAAAGATGTTCTGGCTCAACGCCCTATTAAGACACTACGTTGGTGTTTCCTTTATTTTGCCAGTTACTTGCATATATTTATATTTACATTCACACACACAATCTCTCACAATCCCACACACATTCACTGCATACGCACGCACAGACACACACACTTTCACACTCATCATATGCTGCTGCTAGTCTGTTCTTTAATTTACACTTATTATTATCGATCCCGATGCCTAGTAACTTTACCCTGCCTTCATCTATACAGAAGTTTACATACACTTAGGTTGGAGTCATTAAAACTCGTTTTTCAACCACTCCACAAATGTCTTGTTAACAAACTATAGTTTTGGCAAGTCGGTTAGGACATCTACTTTGTGCATGACACAAGTAATTTTTCCAACAATTGTTTACAGACAGATTATTTCACTTATAATTCACTGTATCACAATTCCAGTGGGTCAGAAGTTTACATACACTAAGTTGACTGTGCCTTTAAACAGCTTGGAAAATTACAGAAAATGATGACATGGCTCTAGAAGGTTCTGATAGGCTAATTGCCATAATTTGAGTCAATTGGAGGTGTACCTGTGGATGTATTTCAAGGCTCAGTGCCTCGAACTCAGTGCCTCTTTGCTTGACATCATGGGAAAATCTAAAGAAATCAGCAAAGACCTCAGAAAGAAAATTGTAGACCTCCACAAGTCTGGTTCATCCTTGGGAGCAATTTCCAAACACCTGAAGGTACCACGTTCATCTGTACAAACAATAGTATGCAAGTATAAACACCATGGGACCACACAGTCGTCATACCGCTCAAGAAGGAGATGCGTTCTGTCTCCTAGAGATGAACGTACTTTGGTGCGAAAAGTGCAAATCAATCCCAGAACAACAGCAAAGGACCCTGTGAAGATGCTGGAGGAAACAGGTACAAAAGTATCTATATCCACAGTAAAACGACTCCTATATCGATTTAACCTGAAAGGCCGCTCAGCAAGGAAGAAGCCACTGCCCAAAACCGCCATAAAAAAGCCAGACTACGGTTTGCAACTGCACATGGGGACAAAGATTGTACTTTTTGGAGAAATGTCCTCTGGTCTGATGAAACAAAAATAGAACTGTTTGGCCATAATGACCATCGTTATGTTTGGAGGAAAAAGGGGGTTGCTTGCAAGCCGAAGAACACCATCCCAACCGTGAAGCACGGGGTGGCAGCATCATGCTGTGGGGGTGCTTTGCTGCAGGAGGGACTGGTGCACTTCACAAAATAGACGGCATCATGAGGAAGGAAAATTATGTGGATATATTGAAGCAACATCTCAAGACATCAGTCAGGAAGTTAAAGCTTGGTCGCAAATGGGTCTTCCAAATGGACAATGACCCCAAGCATACTTCCAAAGTGTGGCAAAATGGCTTAAGGACAACAAAGTCAAGGTATTGGAGTGGCCATCACAAAGCTCTGACCTCAATCCTGTAGAAACTTTGTGGGCAGAACTGAAAAAGCGTGTGCGAGCAAGGAGGCCTACTAACCTGACTCAGTTACACCAGCTCTGTCACTGTCAGGAGGAATGGGCCAAAATTCACTCAACTTATTGTGGGAAGCTTGTGGAAGGCTACACGAAACGATTGACCCAAGTTAAATTTAAAGGCAGTGCTACCAAATACTAATTGAGTGTATGTAAACATCTGACCCACTGGGAATGTGATGAAATAAATAGAAACTGAAATAAATCATTCTCTCTACTATTATTCTGACATTTCACATTCTTAAAATAAAGTGGTGATTCTAACTGACCTAAAATAGGGAAATTTTACTAGGATTAAATGTCAGGAGTAGTGAAAAACTGAGTTTAAATGTATTTGGCTAAGGTGTATGTAAACTTCTGACTTCAACTGTATACAGTGAGGGAAAAAAGTATTTGATCTCCTGCTGATTTTGTATGTTTGCCCACTGACAAAGACATGATCAGTCTGTAATTTTAATGGTAGGTTTATTTGAACAGTGAGAGACAGAATAACAACAAAAAAATCCAGAAAAACGCATGTCAAAAATGTTATAAATGTATTTGCATTTTAATGAGGGAAATAAGTATTTGACCCCTCTGCAAAACATGACTTAGTACTTGGTGGCAAAACCCTTGTTGGCAATCACAGAGGTCAGACGTTTCTTGTAGTTGGCCACTAGGTTTGCACACATCTCAGGAGGGATTTTGTCCCACTCCTCTTTGCAGATCTTCTCCAAGTCATTAAGGTTTCGAGCCTGACGTTTGGCAACTCGAACCTTCAGCTCCCTCCACAGATTTTCTATGGGATTAAGATCTGGAGACTGGCTAGGCTACTCCAGGACCTTAATGTGCTTCTTCTTGAGCCACTCCTTTGTTGCCTTGGCCATGTGTTTTGGGTCATTGTCATGCTGTAATACCCATCCACGACCCATTTTCAATGCCCTGGCTGAGGGAAGGAGGTTCTCACCCAAGATTTGACGGTACATGGCGCCGTCCATCGTCCCTTTGATGCGGTGAAGTTGTCCTGTCCCCTTAGCAGAAAAACACACCCAAAGCATAATGTTTCCACCTCCATGTTTGACGGTGGGGATGGTGTTCTTGGGGTCATAGGCAGCATTCCTCCTCCTCCAAACACGGCGAGTTGAGTTGATGCCAAAGAGCTCGATTTTGGTCTCATCTGACCACAACACTTTCACCCAGTTCTCCTCTGAATCATTCAGATGTTCATTGGCAAACTTCAGACGGGCCTGTATATGTGCTTTCTTGAGCAGGGGGACCTTGCGGGCACTGCAGGATTTCAGTCCTTCACGGCGTAGTGTGTTACCAATTGTTTTCTTGGTGACTATGGTCCCAGCTGCCTTGAGATCATTGACAAGATCCTCCTGTGTAGTTATGGGCTGATTCCTCACCGTTCTCATGATCGTTGCAACTCCACGAGGTGAGATCTTGCATGGAGCCCCAGGCCGAGGGAGATTGACAGTTCTTTTGTGTTTCTTCCATTTGCGAATAATCGCACCAACTGTTGTCACCTTCTCACCAAGCTGCTTGATGATGGTCTTGTAGCCCATTCCAGCCTTGTGTAGGTCTACAATCTTTTGTCCCTGACATCCTTGGAGAGCTCTTTGGTCTTGGCCTTGGTGGAGAGTTTGGAATCTGATTGATTGATTGCTTCTGTGGACATGTGTCTTTTATACAGGTAACAAGCTGAGATTAGGAGCACACTCTTAAACGGAGTGCTCCTAATCTCAGCTTGTTACCTGTATAAAAGACACCTGGGAGCCAGAAATCTTTCTGATTGAGAGAGGGTCAAATACTTATTTCCCTCATTAAAATGCAAATCAATTTATAACATTTTTGACAAGCGTTTTTCTGGATATTTTTGTTGTTATTCTGTCTCTCACTGTTCAAATAAACCTACCATTAAAATTATAGACTGATCATTTCTTTGTCAGTGGGCAAACATACAAAATCAGCAGGGGATCAAATACTTTTTTCCCCTCACTGTATCTACCTCGTACCTCTGCACAGTGATCTGGTACTGGTACTCCCTGTTTATAGCTGCACAGTGATCTGGTACTGGTACTCCCTGTATATAGCTGCACAGTGATCTTGTACTGGTACTCCCTGTATATAGCTGCACAGTGATCTGGTACTGGTACTCCCTGTATATAGCTGCACAGTGATCTGGTACTGGTACTCCCTGTATATAGCTGCACAGTGATCTGGTACTGGTACTCCCTGTATATAGCTCCACAGTGATCTGGTACTGGTACTCCCTGTATATAGCAGCACAGTGATCTGGTACTGGTACTCCCTGTATATAGCTGCACAGTGATCTGGTACTGGTACTTCCTGTATATAGCTGCACAGTGATCTGGTACTGGTACTCACTGTATATAGCTGCACAGTGATCTGGTACTGGTACTCCCTGTATATAGCTGCACAGTGATCTGGTACTGGTACTCCCTGTATATAGCTGCACAGTGATCTGGTACTGGTACTCCCTGTATATAGCTGCACAGTGATCTGGTACTGGTACTTCCTGTATATAGCTGCACAGTGATCTGGTACTGGTACTCACTGTATATAGCTGCACAGTGATCTGGTACTGGTACTCCCTGTATATAGCTGCACAGTGATCTGGTACTGGTACTCCCTGTATATAGCTGCACAGTGATCTGGTACTGGTACTCCCTGTATATAGCTGCACAGTGATCTGGTACTGGTACTGGTAATATTTTCATCCCACCCTGGCGTGGAACCACTCTAGCAACCTGTGGCTCTGAGAAGAGGCCATGCGTAGCCGTCTTGTGGTTCTGACGTAGTCCTCCACAATAGAATAGAGAACAATGCAATCAAGTAGAATAGAACAGTAATAGATATTAAAAGCGACCACTAACCTGTGGCTCTGTGAGGAGGCCATGCGTCTTGTGGTTCTGATGTAGTATTCTACAGGGAACGGCAGACCTTCCACCAGAGTGCACGAGTCCAGTGCACCCCCAGTGTCACACAGCGACAGGTCACACAACCCAACGGCCCCTAACTCTGAGGCGCCCACAGCTCCTGAATCACCTCCCTCTTCTCTCTCTTTCTCTCCATCTCTCCTCAGGTTCGCCCCTTCCTTCTCTATCTCCTTCTGTCCATATTTCCTCTGTTCTCTCTCCTCTCCAGCTCTCCTTTCCTTCATTGCCTCTTTATCTGGAGTTTCCCTCTCCTCCTCCTCCTTTCCCTTCTCTCCCTCCTCCTCCTCTTTCTCTGTCCGTGCGTCCGGCTCCAGTCCATCCTCGCTGGTCTCCGTGTCATACCTCGACCCTGCCCGTCCCCCCTCGCCGCCCTGGGCCCTCCCCCTCCGCTCCCAGCGCTGCCGGCTTCTCCGTGACCTCAGCCGGAGGGAGGGGCTTCGTCTGTGACCCCCTGCCGGGTCAGGGTTAAGGTCAGGGGTCCGAGGGCAAGAGTCATCGACAGAGAGGAGGAAGCGGACGGACGGACTCCTCCACCTGGGGTTCTCAGATTCCACCAGACACGATGCCGCCACAGTCGAATCTGGACACACACACATTACAACGTCATTCCCAATACACATTACAACCTGAACCCACACACTACCACCTTAATGATATCATAGTGGTAAGCTCAAATATGCTAACGTCAAAAAACTATTTACACCACTTAGTTTCTAATACAGGCAGACTGACCTCCAGCGAGGCCTAGTGGTGAGGCCGAACCTGGGGCTGTCCTAGCAGGGCTAACCAGGGAGAGGGAGGGTAGAGCTGGGTTGGGAGAGGTGCTGGCTGTGCCTGGGTCTGTCTGGTCCTGGAGGTTCTGCTCAGAAATCCGGCTCCTCACATGCTTCCGCACGGCATCTGAACGCTCAGCTCGCTGTGTGTGTGTGTGTGTGTGTAGGGGGGATAATGTACATCAATGTTGGCAAACACATGTGCAGTAACACACACACACACACACACACACAACACAGATAGCATCACAATCATGACTGATTACTACACACACTAACCTAACCCCACCAGTGCATGCCCCCCTCCCCTCCCATCCCCACACACACTTGCTGACGCCTTTAGACACAGTATTTCTCACCTGTAATCTCTGCACTGTCCTGGAGTACTCCCTCTGTAGTAGGGCCAGTTTCCGCCTCAACTGGGACACATACAAGTGTAAACACACACACTTACCAAGCTACTTGAGAAGGAAGGTAGGCCTAGCTACATTACATTTTAAGATAGCTTACACAGGGCCCTACTATATGTCAATAATACACCTACCTTCTCCTTGTCATCGCAATGGAGCACGCTCTCCAAATTATCCTCCATTCTTGTCACGCGATCCTAACGGTCACCTTTGACAGTTAGTTAACACACAAGAGACGTTTTCCAAAAAACAATAGATTTAGCAAGTGAACAAGCCTACAAGTCACAGAATCATAGCTAGCGTTAGCTGACAAACTAGCTAGCTAACTAGTGTTAGTTGGCAAATTACTTTAACTAGCTGACATTTTCAGAATATTAGCTTGTAGCTACAGTCTTAATACAATATAATCATTGGATAAACGTACCATTCAAAGCCATTTGTTTCTATATTTATCGGCGTCAATACGCTAGTAAATCACGTTTGACTAAGGAAGGATTTCAATCCATTCGCTGTTTTTTCTGGTTCAGTCAATGAACAAAGCAGACCAGACCCAGCTGGTATCGCATTGGTGTCTATGGGAGAGCCACCCTGTTAAGGAGACCTGAACTGATCATTTTTTTAAATGGTAAACGGCCTGAGTGAACTATATTTATTTATCCCCCATTTTTGTCCAAACTCTCCCGCGACTTCACGGTGCAGACAAGACCAGTGGATAACCGAAAATGCAACCGCCGATTCACTGCCGCATTACACTGACTGCTTCTCAGAAGGAAGGACTGCGAGGGTGGAGTATATCTTCTTCTTCTTTGGTATCATGGTGTTCACACATTTTGTTTGTGCATGCTGCCACCTACTGTGCGGTGGTGTGTGTTCAATCACGTTACATTTGTGATACAAACAAATAAAACAGAGGTAGAAAAGATTGCAACCCCAACCAACCCTACACCTGTATAACACAGAGGAGGCTGGTGGAGGAGCTATAGGAGGACGGGCTCATTGTAATGGCTGGAATGGAATAAATGGGACGTTATCAAACATATAGAAACCACAGCTGTGTTCGAATACCCATACTAACATACTGTATAGTACAAACTTAATGAGTAGATGCTACATTTTAGTTAATATTAGTGTACTGTAAACGAACGGTATCCTTTCAGTTGACCGTACTAGGGCGGCAGGTAGCTTAGTGGGTAAGAGCATTGTGCCAGTAACCGAAAGGTCGCTGGTTCTAATCCCCGAGCCGACTAGGTGAAAAATATGTCAATGTGCCCTTAAGCAAGGCACTTAACCCTAATTGCTGATGTAAGTCGCTCTGGATAAGAGCGTCTGCTAAATGACGTAAATGTAATGTACTAGCGCTTCGTCTGTCTACCGGAAGTTGATGCTGTTGCTATGCAACCGCTTGTTAGCATAATAATGTATAGCTAGACATTTTACGATTTCGGGTGTGTTCGTAAATTCAATCTGGAGTGCCAGAGTGCGCTCAGAGTGTTGTCAGATTGTCAGTCCGTAAATGCAGAGCTTCTGACCGAGGAGTAGGTTGATCCGAGCGTTCTGACCTCACAACGGCAGTCAAGCACCCAAGCTAACTGGCTAACGTTGGCTAGCTTGCTAGCTACTTCCAGACACAAATGAGAGAACACCTCACTCTGACCATTTTACTCGCCCTAGCAGAGCTGGTTAGAATGTTTTCATGTTATCCAGAGCGTTGGTGACTGTAACTGTGCTGCTGGCAACAATGTAATAACACTTTTTTTTGCCGACGTTTACTGACACCTGCCATATTATATTCAACGAGTGTTGAGCGTTCGTAAATTCATCAATTATTCTACGCTCTGGTACACTCAAGCGAGAGTGCTCTGAAATCGGAGTAGATAGTTAATTCTGGCTATGTCCATTGAGAACGCACTACTATACCACTTAGCTAAGAATTACGTGAATAATTAAGTCAATAAACGTTGGGTAGTTAGTTAGATTATAGTTAATATACTGCCTGGCAAGTTTGATGTATTAGTAGCCAACTAACGTTAGGTAACTAGCTAACATAACGGTACATACTGCTGTAATGCTATGCGGTTCGTAAGGATAGCGTAGCTAACAAATTGTCAGCCATGTGACGTAACTTATTTGATAAGTAATTACTTTAACAAAACAATGCAGAGGGACTGAGTTACTGTACCTAATGCCAGAGTGTGTCTGACTGCCTGTCCGCCGGCTCCATGTACATTTTAATGTGTTGCAGGCTCAGTGTTCACCGTTACATCCCAGTCCAAGATGGCAGCATGTCAAGTCGTTTGTCTGTGACTAGTAGTCTTTAACCTACTAATAACCTATTCATTTATGGTGCAGCAAATCTACACTTTCCTTGTTGTGTAGTGCAAATTATTTAGTTTTGCTGGTGTAAAGATCGCGGGTCTCCCTCAACTCGGATAATTTTAATACCTATTTGCACTTCCCTACGCGAAGTTTACCAAATTAACCCTCTCTCTGGCTGGTTCTATCATCTGTTTCCCTCCGCGGAGTGTCTCGTCCAAGCTGCCACTCTTCGCTCTCCACCTGGCTGTCAGCGGCAGCTCAACAATCCCCAACCCGCTCTCTCAATCGACCTCCACCCCCAATCTACTCACATACAGACTCATACATACACAGTCCCTTTCTCCCCTTACTTTTCCTTGGCCTCTATTTCTTACATCTCTCAGAGAAAATGACAATTTTGGTGGCATTGCTTTGCGCACTGACTTTACTGAACTTTGGAGAAAACGAACACTGTCCCTGGGTGAGTACATCTGACAATGTGCTCTCCCGTCCATTAGACATAAGAATAAGAAGAATAAGAGCACCTCCTCCCAGCTGCCCACTGCACTGAGGCTATGAAACACTGTCACCACCGATAAATCTACGATAATCGAGAATTTCAATAAGCATTTTCCTACGGCTGGTCATGCTTTCCACCTGGCTACCCCTACCCTGGCCACCAGTTCTGCACCCTCCGCTGCAACTTGCCTGGCCAAGGCATTCGACTCTGTCAATCACCGCATTCTTATAGGCAGACTAAATAGCCTTGGTTTCTCAAATGACTGCCTCGCCTGGTTCACCAACTACTTCTCAGATAGAGTTCAATGTGTCAAATCGGAGGGCCTGTTGTCTGGACCTCAGGCAGTCTCTATGCGGGTGCCACAGGGTTCAATTCTAGGGCTGACTCTATTCTCTGTGTATATCAATGATGTCGCTCTTGCTGCTGGTGACTCTCAGATCCACCTCTACGCAGAGGACACCATGTTGTATACATCTGGCCCTTACACTGTGTTAACAAACCTCCAAACGAGCTTCAATGCCATACAACACTCTTTCCGTAGCCTCCAACTGCTCTTAAACACTAGTAAAACTAAATGCATGCTCTTCAATCGAACGCTGCTTGCACCCGCCCGCCCGACTAGAACCACTACTCTCGGCGGGTCTGACTTAGAATATGTGGACAACTACAAATACCTAGGTGTCTGGTTAGACCATAAACTCTCCTTCCAAACCCACATTAAGCATCTCCAATCCAAAATTAAATCTAGAATCGGCTTCCTATTTCGCAACAAAGCCTCCTTCACTCATACGGCCAAACATGCCCTCGTAAAACGGACTATCATGCCGATCCTTGACTTCAGCGATGTCATTTGCAAAATAGCCTCCATCACTCTACTCAGCAAATTGGATGTAGTCTATCACAGTGCCATCCGTTTTGTCACCAAAGCCCCATACAGTGAGGGAAAAAGTATTTGATCCCCTGCTGATTTTGTATGTTTGCCCACTGACAAAGAAATGATCAGTCTATACATTTAATGGTAGGTTTATTTTAACAGTGAGAGACAGAATAACAACCAAAAAATCCAGAAAAACGCATGTCAAAAATGTTATAAATTGATTTGCATTTTAATGAGGTAAATAATTATTTGACCCCTCTGCAAAACATGATTTAGTACTTGGTGTAAAAACCCTTGTTGGCAATCACAGAGGTCAGACGTTTCTTGTAGTTGGCCACCAGGTTTGCACACATCTCAGGAGGGATTTTGTCCCACTCCTCTTTGCAGATCTTCTCCAAGTCATTATGTTTCGAGGCTGATGTTTGGCAACTCAAACCTTCAGCTCCCACAGATTTTCTATGGGATTAAGGTCTGGAGTCTGGCTAGGCCACTCCAGGACCTTAATGTGCTTCTTCTTGAGCCACTCCTTTGTTGCCTTGGCCATGTGTTTTGGGTCATTGTCATGCTGGAATACCCATCCACGACCCATTTTCAATGCCCTGGCTGAGGGAAGGAGGTTCTCACCCAAGATTTGACGGTACTGTCACGAGTTGCTAAGCCAGAACCCAGAAGCAGACCAGGACAAGGTAAGTTGAAACGAAGGTGAGTGTTTATTACAAATTCAAGAGTGATGCTGAATAATCCAGGGAACAGAGCGGGCGGCGTTGATTAGTTGTTGGGGGTGCAGTGGTTGATCCCATCCTGGGTCGGCAGCCGCCGACCACCAGGCAGAGGTTGGATGAAGGTTCCGGACGGGTGACTGCAGATGGAACAAAACGGGGGTAAGTAAGCAACAAACCAACAAGGTGCAAAAACAACAAAACTAACGCTAGGCTCTAAGACTGATACTCTGGTAAACCTACTGTTCATGGCTAACGATCCGGCAGGGAATGGATGTTAGGCCAGAGCCTAAGAAGGGTGATGATCAGGACCAGGTGTGCAGATTGCTGATGGGATGCAGGTGCGGAAATCAAGAGAGCTCCCCGGAGCGTTCCCGAACCCTCGGGAAACTGGAGATCACGAACAGAAAAACTAGTCCACAGACAGGACCCGACTCAGACTGCCGGGATCGTTACAGGTACATGGCCCCGTCCATCGTCCCTTTGATGCGGTGAAGTTGTCCTGTCCCCTTAGCAGAAAATGACACCCAAAGCATAATGTTTCCACCTCCATGTTTGACGGTGGGGATGGTGTTCTTGGGGTCATAGGCAGCATTCCTCCTCCTCCAAACACAGCGAGTTGAGTTGATGCCAAATAGCTCAATTTTGGTCTCATCTGACCACAACACTTTCACCCAGTTCTCCTCTGAATCATTCAGATGTTCATTGGCAAACTTCAGACGGGCATGTATATGTGCTTTCTTCAGCAAGGGGACCTTGCAGGCGCTGCAGGATTTCAGTCCTTCACGGCGTAGTGTGTTACCAATTATTTTCTTGGTGACTATGGTCCCTGCTGCCTTGAGATCATTGACAAGATCCTCCCGTGTAGTTCTGGGCTGATTCCTCACCGTTCTCATGATCATTGCAACTCCACGAGGTGAGATCTTGCATGGAGCCCCAGGCCGAGGGAGATTGATAGTTATTTTGTGTTTCTTCCATTTGCGAATAATCGCACCAACTGTTGTCACCTTCTCACCAAGCTGCTTGGCGATGGTCTTGTAGCCCATTCCAGCCTTGTGTAGGTCTACAATCTTGTCCCTGAAATCCTTGGAGAGCTCTTTGGTCTTGGCCATGGTGGAGAGTTTGGAATCTGATTGATTGATTGCTTCTGTGGACAGGTGTCTTTTATACAGATAACAAACTGAGATTAGGAGCACTCCCTTTAAGAGTGTGCTCCTAATCTCAGCTCGTTACCTGTATAAAAGACACCTGGGAGCCAGAAATCTTTCTAATTGAGAGGGGGTAAAATACTTATTTCCCTCATTAAAATGCAAATCACTTTATAACATTTTTGACATTATAGACTGATCATTTCTTTGTCAGTGGGCAAACGTACAAAATCAGCAGGGGATCAAATACTTTTTTCCCTCACTGTATACTACCCACCATTGTGACCTGTACGCTCTCGTTGGCTGGTCCTCACTACATATTCGTCGCCAAACCCACTGGCTCCAGGTCATCTATAAATCACTGCTAGGCAAATCCCCGCCTTATCTTAGCTCATTGGTCACCATAGCAACACCCACCCGTAGTATGCGCTCCAGCAGGTATATCTCACTGGACATCCCCAAAGCCAACACCTCCTTTGGCCGCCATTCCTTCCAGTTCTCTGCTGCCAATGACTGGAACGAACTGCAAAAATCTCTGAAGCTGGAGACACTTATCTCCCTCACTAACTTTAAGCATCAGTTGTCAGAGCACCTTACCGATCACTGCACCTGTACACAGCCCATCTGTAATTAGCCCACCCAACTACCTCATCCCCATATTGTTATTTATTTTGCTAATTTGCACCCCAGTATCTCTATTTGCTCATCATCTTCTGCATATCTATCATTCCAGTTTTAATACAAAATTGTAATTATTTTGCACTATGGCCTATTTATTACCTTACCTCCATAACTTACTACATTTGCACACACTGTATATAGATTTTCCATTGTGTTATTGACTGTACGTTTTGTTTATCCTATATGTAACTCTGTGTTGTTGTATTTTTTATTGCACTGCTTTGCTTTATCTTGGCCAGGTCGCAGTTGTAAATGAGAACTTGTTCTCAACTGGCCTACCTGGTTAAATAAAGGTTAAATAAAAGTAAAAAAATTTAATTACAATAAATACATTGTGTCTGCGGGAACTCGCTCTTTTTCACTCGGTCCACTCGTCCAAGTGCCGATGCAGTTGTGTCATGATGTGAACAGTACGAACTTGTGTCACTACCAAAGTCTAATGTTTTTAAATGACTGTTTTCTATTGTCTGGAAACTCACTTGTAGAATTGGCTTGCAGTAGGTCTCTTAAAAAAAGAGAAGCCATGCAAGGTTATTAAACAGAGGTGCCTAGTTCTTTTTTTGTTGACATCAGGTAACATGTGTCGTATCGGGTGAATGGTGGCAATTATTGCTGTCAATCAAGGAGTCCGCTCAAGCTGCACCGTGTTAGAGGCTTTTATTAAAATCACGAGGTTACAGCATAAGTTATAGACCCGCGGTGTCTGGAGAACGGCGTCCCAGATTGCAATGGCCGTTCTGCCTTCTCCTTCGTTTTTCCCCCTACTTATAAACAATGCAAAAAGATGCTCCCTCTTCTGGCCAATCACCAGTCTCCCCTGTCTACAACACACTTCCTGTCTGTTGTATGTGACGTTACACTAAAACATTCCCTCTTGATACTAAAATCAACATTCTTTCAGTTCCACTTAAAAACATTTAACAACGTCATAATCTCAATACACGACATATCCCCCCTTCGAGACGAACAGTCTCGAAAACAAACAGAATAGGATTATGACAAGTAACAATTTATCTTATTGAGTATCTTTAACATTAAACCAAAAACATTCTTCTCTAGAGTGTAAATACCTTTCTATGAAATAACTGTTTATGAAGTGTGAATACATTACTATGAAATATGAACAAATCTTTATGGAGTGTAAGAGCGAAAAACTGTCCGGCAGCCATCTTTTCAGATATCCATCCATCAATCAAGACAGTAAAATTCTCTCACGGTCCCTCTGCCCCAGGCAACCACCTAGATACTCCAAATAAACTCATAAACCATGTAAATGCATTTGAAACTATGATGCAATTAAATACACATGTAAGCCCCTGCAAACAAAATCCTATCCAAAAAATATCCACTCTAAGGCTGGTCAACCCATTGGACCCTATAGTGGACCTCTCCCTGCCTAGACTCCCTGTCCCTAAGCATTCACGAAATAAACAAAAACATCTAAGATCCTCACATGTATTCAATAACATCAAACATCATTCTACAAAAATTAATACCTAAGAATATGACACAAATTATGTATTACACATGTCTATATTTCATTGCAGACACTGGAATGTAGTCCACTACACTTCATCTCCCCGTAGTCTCCTCTTCCAATGGACTGTTGATGATGGAATCGGCCACACCCTCCTTGTTTCATCTCCTCCAGTCATATTGTCCCTTCATATTGTCCTTGTTTGAGTATTTCAATCTCCACATGTCCCCCAAATGCTTCTGAAAGAAAAGGAAAGACCAAACAGTATCTTTTGCAAAACAACACTTTCAAATTGAACATCAATATCAACTAAGAATATAGAAATGATATATAAATGATGTATGAATCACATTAACCCATTTCCCCCCTTTGATTCATAAATCATACTACAAATCACACTAATATTGGAAAAAAAAAAAAAATGAAAAATGATCAAAACATCAAAAATGATATTTATCCATTCAGTTCCACTTGTCCATCTTCATCCAGATCAGGAACAGTCAACACCGGCATCTGAGTGTTGTCTCCAGGCATCACTCTCCAACCTATCTCAATATCATAGCTTTCTCAAAGGTCAGTAACAAATTACAAACATCACACACAGTGCTATCAAAGCTGCCATTAAAATGTAACCCATCACTGCCCCTACTGGCCTACCTGATCTTGCAACCAAGTCTTCTCAGATCTCCCAAACGCATCCCTTATATTCTTCAACGCATCTATAACACTTGTGATATTATCGGAACTATCTGGACTCAAAGTATACCTAATATTATCAATATGATCTTCCCAAATGTTACACCATACCATGGAAAAAGTCCCCCCTTCTCCCTTAGATTTATCCTTCAATGATAGGCTTGAAGACTATGACATGTAGCCATGTCTCTTTTCATCCAATTTCAAATATAGCTTCAGATTTCTGTGTCCGGTGCTACCCCTCTTATAATGGTAGAAACCTCATATGGAAGCTTCAACGTTGACATGTAACAACATCCTGTCTATCCATAGGGTAAGAATATATATGCTTTATCACCACAAACCCTCCAAATATCTCTAAAATTCCCAATAGTTACATTGACAGGCAAAAGGTGATCTCTCACCATCAAAGTCCTGCTCTTCTTACTACCTGGTACATAAAAAGTTACATTTATATTTCTCATTACTACCCTTAAGGTCATACATACCCAAAGTTATCATATAACATCACAATCTGATATTCCCACAAACATACCCCTTACCTCATATGTTTTATTAGAACAAAACAACTTTTAGCCCTCACTACTTTCACCTCAAACGCTCCAGGGTTCGCTGTTACCTGATTTTTCTTCCCATCTAACAAATGCACACAAGTTAATTCACTTAACCCAATAACACCTAACCCTAGGCTTAAACAAATGTTTTGACAACGACATTATTTTATCGGTTACTGATTGTTGCTGATACCACAGTCATGACAAAGCATAAGATTGACACATACTTGATAGAGGTCGAACCCCATGTCTCTAAAATGTTTGGTGCTGGAATTCTCAACAGACATGGACCCTCAAGATTCCTCACTGATATTACAGAATGAGCTGCTGGAACCTGCCCATCTATCTCTAATTTTCACAACAGAAGAATCAAACCACTCCCTTTAGTTTCTCTCTCCCCTAACGAGCGGTACTGATCAGATACCTCTCCTTGTCTGTCATTAAAATCAAAGACCTCATCCTGTACCTCCATGATGAATCTATATTCTCACTATCATTGACAGCACTCTCCATCCGTAACATAAACCCGAGTCCTTCTTGCTACCCCCTTTAATTTCAGAAAAGTTGTTGTCGGTGTCATACTTCCTACATTTGCTATTGCCATCGTATCATTAATCCCTTCCAAAGTTACCATTAAAGTAGTTGATTTAGTTGATGTATCAACCTTAATTACTTCTAGTGCGAAAGTTCCCGTTATCCTCTGTGTATTATCTACTGTTGGAGTGGCTACTGTAATCTACTCCTCCTGAACTCCCTCAATGACTGTGAAACTTCAACAGATTTCAAATCTTCCATCATAAGCGTTACTTTATGAATTACATAGCCTTTTAACCAATAATTCTTAACCGGAACAAATTCTAATGCTTGCCCTAGATAGGTATACTTCTTCTCCATAATTATCTCTCCATGTGGGAGAAACGTCCCCATCCTAACCCTAATAAGTATTTTTTCCCCTAAAATTGGTGCTGGAGCTATTGGTTCCCTTATAATCAAATGCGATATATTTATGGCTTTAATAACTATCAATGTTGAAAGAGTTAAATTGCTTCTCACTGTTGTTTTAATAGACTGAAGTGTTAATGTCCTTAGTTACTTCATCCATTTTCCAAAGATTTGAAGTCTTTGCTTGTACTTCCATCTATCACCACTAGTGTCACTTTTTCCCAACTCTCAGTCCTATCTCTAATCCCTAACTTTCAAACTTTTGATTATAAAAAATACACCTACAATTACCTTGATCTTCCTACTCTAAAGTGTCCTTCACCATTGTTCTCTCTCTTACTACTAACTTTGAAACTTAGCTTACTGTCTTAGAGTTCCTTCAACCTAGTTCTCCTAATTTATTTTAATCTAATCTTTTCTCCTAACCTTTAAAAACCTTTTCCACTGATTTATTCACAAAATCCCTTTACCACCAAATTTTTTAGAATATGTGATTGGGAAAGTCCCCACCTGCTTCTGACTTCTTTACACACAGACTTGGCAAACGACTAAACACCTTTTAGCCTAGCCTGAAATCTCTTGGTGTAAGAATGTAACCCAGAATAACAGTCACCCCTTTTAACTTTATTTTTCAGACAGATTGTCTAATAGGCAGTCTAATAGATTATCATCCTTCCTATGATATTATCTTTTGAAGCAAATATGATTCCCAAAAACCCTACTTTTAAATCTTCTATCAGACAGCCGTTTAGTGTACATCTTATTGTACAGTTCAATTTAAACAATGCATCTCTTCCCAACACTGCAATAGGTATATGTTATAATATTAGTACCTTAAGAGTAATTAACTGTTTTACTACCTCAACTCCCTATCCTAATTAGTTAATTTTACATAGTGAGATGTTTAACCTCTTTAGGCTGAACACAGATAAGTTTTTCCACTATTCACTATCACTTCTCATAGTCCTCTGGTTTTACTTCAATTGTTAGATATTTTCTTCCTAATTGGTGCTATCAGCTGACACCCCCCTTCGTATCTTCTAGGCACTAACAGGTGATCTTGACTGGCCCCTGTATCTTCCTTAAAAATGTTCTCTGTTGTTTCCTCCTGACTTGTTGCACTCACAGGTAAAGTGACCAACCTGTCCATAATTATAACAGTCTTCTGAAAGTTGCTGGAAGTGTAGCTGAAATCTTCCTCCTCCTTCTATTTCTTCTCGTCCTCTTCCTCTCCAACTCTGTGTCTGTCCAGAAACCGGCTGTGGATATGGAACACCTGGTACCCCCCTTGGCTGGTACAATTGCATTTGATATTGTTCAGTTGAAGCTGTAACAGTGATTGTTGATTTGGTTCACTCTGATTCTTCATAACCAAAGCTTCTCTTCTCCACCAGTTGTATGATTGAGTTTTCTGAGAGTTTCTTCGTCCTGTTCTTTGTTGTTGACATATCAGGATTCTTCAACAGCTTATATTCTAAGTTCTGTCCTCGAAATATCATCTTCCATCATCTTCTTACTTTTCTTCTGTGCCAGTCCTTGTAGGATAAACTCCTTTTGAATACACAGCACCTTTAGTCTCCTCTTTATCGCTGTCTTCATCTGAACTCGAACCTCATTCTTCTCTTAGTTTCCAGACATCTCGGTTTTTCTTCCTTCTGGAGTTTTGGATTCATCTTCATTGTCGTTTCTGCTTGTCCTCTATCTATTATTCATCTTCATCTCTGATGCAACAATCACCCTCCTGGATGATCACTGGAAGCTGAGGATAAACATCCCTAAGCTCTACTTCCCTTAGCCTTATCTCTATAGCTTTGTTTATCTTATCGCTGGAATCTTTTATCAGTTTTTGTTTGAGAATGAAGGGCAACTTTTGTTTCACTTGCCGGATAACCTCGCAATACTTTAGTTAAAGGATTACCATTTTTTCCCTATATCAACCGGTGTAATGACTTTTATAGCCTTGCTGTCCTTTCTCCCCATTGTAACAACCCTTTTATATTCCTTTATCGTGAATTATTTTATTTTAGACTATATAGCCTATGGCTTCCCCCCTCTAATTATTAATATAACTAAACAACTCCCCAAAAAATATTTTTATTTTTATTTTTTATTTTTAAATAAATCAATTAAAAATCATGAATAATTAAAACCAATTTTTATTCCTATATCCTATGTCACCAATTTATCAATTAGTGGTGGCTATCTTACCACAACCCATCAAATGCAAATGTAAGTTAGTCAACTTCAAAGCAATCCCAAAAACAAAGCCTGTAACCCCTTGCTCTATAACCCCTTGCTCTATAACCCCTAATTATCTTAAATTTACAGAATAATGTCAGTCCTTGATTCCCAACACAACTCCAATCAACCCCAGTGATGCACATAGCCTCCAAAATGCAATTTTTAATGAATCAGTTTGCCAAGCCTATGTAAAATTGTCATAACATCAAATATTTTGTAACCAGACCAGTCTCAAAACCTTTTTGACTTGATCCTCTGCCGCGTCACGTGATGTCACGTCAGCACTTCCTGTATCTCCTCTCTCCTCTCGCTTATCGTTCCTCTCATATGACAAAAGAACAAAGACACAGAATAACATTTTAGTAGTTAATGCAATCACTGAGTTATCTCAACCATATTCAACATTCCTTCGTTCACCCATTATTCACTCTAAGACTAAACTCAGAACTAAATAGATCGCTCAAAAACATTTTTATTTTATTTTAATCCGTAATTTAATTTAATTCATTATACTCCGTCAACATATATTTAATGTATAAATTCACTACATCTCAACAAATAGTTTCATGTTCAAACACCAGCCGCTTTAAAACTATAAGATTCGTGTTAAAATTTCTCCTCTTTGTTCCCTCGTCTGTGTCTCCCTGTCTCCCCCTGCAGTGTAACCCCACAGAATATGACACGTTACCCACAATGCCGTTTTGTAGTTTTACTATACCCTCGTGTTGTAGTTTAGTGCCGTAAAACAAAACGTGTCCTACTCTCGTGCCATAAACTCCCCCTTTCTGTAGTGTAGTGTCGCAAAATTAAACGCATGCACAAATGCATTCAATGATACGATTCCCAAACACTAGACCGATAGCATTACGCTACAGCTTCAATATTTTATACCTTATACTCACACAATTACACATAACAGAGCTCACATTTGCGTAGAACTTTGAATTCTACACACACATACATATTTTAAGAGGCTTATCATATCGCAATAGGACCTCTAAGGATACGTTAGCATGTAGCACACAACACAATTAGCATTTAACCTTAGCATTTAGCATTAGCCGCTATGTACCATGTAGCATGAAACACACTCCCATTTAGCATTAACATTAGCCTTAGCCTTTAGCTAACTGCGGCCTACCACGCCCTAAGTAACCTTGCATTGTGCCCAAATCATTGTCCATTTATCACCTGCTAACTTTATGCTGCCGTAAGTTCTGGATAATCATATGAGCGGTTACCCCAAACGAATAATCCGTCGACTATAAGATGAGCATAACATACATATAACCCGTCCATCTTATGGTTCCCAGAACCAACCTGACACCACCCTAGCGCGATGCCAGGATTTCATGGCCCACTCCTAAAGAGTCGCCTCGTTTCGAGGTCTTTCCAGATTCACAATGCTCTAATATTGCATACGTATTCCTGACTTTATTCTGCCAATATCTGCAGTTAATATCTGCCTTCAATCGCTGTACAATTTTAGAATAATTATTACCAGACTCCTAGTCAACAGCAATAACGCCACACGAGGCACGGTCGTATGGTACATCTCTCCAGTGTACAATCACATAGCATCCAAACTAACAAGCTCCAAAGCGGTAAGAAAAACTCACCCTTGTCTGGCCATGACTTCAAAGTGAGCTAGCCTGGCGGCTGAATGAAACAAAGGAGATTTGCAGACCAGCCCCACGTTGGGCGCCATTTGTCGTATCGGGTGAATGGTGGCAATTATTGCTGTCAATCAAGGAGTCCGCTCAAGCTGCACCGTGTTAGAGGCTTTTATTAAAATCACGAGGTTACAGCATAAGTTACAGACCCGCGGTGTCTGGAGAACGGCGTCCCAGATTGCAATGGCCGTTCTGCCTTCTCCTTCGTTTTTCCCCCTACTTATAAACAATGCAAAAAGATGCTCCCTCTTCTGGCCAATCACCAGTCTCCCCTGTCTACAACACACTTCCTGTCTGTTGTATGTGACGTTACACTAAAACATTCCCTCTTGATACTAAAATCAACATTCTTTCAGTTCCACTTAAAAACATTTAACAACGTCATAATCTCAATACACGACACATGCAACCAAACCCTGGCTCTGATATGCAATGTCTCCAAACCCCCTCTCATTTTAAATCTAGATCTGGTCTTTGTATTATTCATTTAAATGTACGCAGCCTGTTGTCTAAAATTGATGGGCTAAATCAACTTATGCTGATGTAATTGTGTTTTCTGAAACCTGGCTCAGCAAGTCTGTTCTTGATAAGGATATTTGTATAAATGGTTACAATGTGTATCGCACTGATCGAGTTAAGAAAGTTAGGGCGGGGTGGCTATATAATTTATGTAAAGACTAAATTCCTTGTAAGTGTGGTAAAGTCTGAAGCTATTTATAAACAGTTGGAATTTCTTGCTTTGAATCTTGAGGTTCCAAAGGGTCTCTCTGTGACTGTGATTGGCTGTTATAGACCCCCCCCCTGCTCTCGGTGATGCATTGTCTTCGCTGACGCACCTTATGTCTAAACTTCTTTACAGTGAAATGATCTTGATTGGTGATCTCAACTGGTGTTGGTTAAAGCCGGTGTCTGATGATTTTAAAATGTATTGTAATTCTAATTTATGAATCTTACCCAGTTGATTAACTCACCCACCAGCCCAAATCTCAAATGTCCAGAGAAATCTACCCTGATTGATTTGATATTGACAAATGTTCCACATAAATATTATGCGGTTGGTGTTTTCTGTAATGATTTAAGTGACCATGATTTAAGTGCTGTTTTTGCTGTTAGAAATACTAAGGTTCCTAAGACAAACCCACGCTTTATTCGTAAGAGAAATGTTAAGAGTTTTAATAAGCAGGCTTTCTTTCATGATGTGTTTTATTTTGACTGGATCAAGACTGAGCGTATTCCTGATGTGGAAACTGCCTGGAAATTCTTTCATGATGTTTTTTTCCAAATAGTAAACAAATTTGCCCTATTCAGCAGGTTCAGAGTTAAAGGGCGGGATAATCCATGTTTATCTTCTGAGTTGTCTTGTATTATTCACAAATGTAATCTAGCCTGGACTAAGGCAAGGAAATCATGTGGCGCAGTGGTCTAAGGCGCTGCATCGCAGTGCTAGCTGTGCCACTAGAGATCCTGGTTCGAATCCAGGCTCTGTCGTAGCCGGCCACGACCGGGAGACCCATGGGGCGGCGCACAATTTGCCCAGCGTCGTCCAGGGTAGGGGAGGGAATGGCCGGCAGGGATGTAGCTCAGTTGGTAGAGCATGGCGTTTGCAACGCCAGGGTTGTGGGTTCGATTCCCACGGGGGGCCAGTATTAAAATAAAAATAAAAATATGTAAGTCGCTCTGGATAAGAGCGTCTGCTAAATGACTAAAATGTAATGATTGGCTTTTTAGGCAGCTACGAAACAAGTGTTGTTCTCTTCTCAGGAAGGCCGAGTCTGAATCTTTTATGTCTGTTACCACTGATAACCTGAATGACCCTAGAACGTTTTGGAAGGCTATTAAGTCTATGTCTGGTAACAGTATTGTTAATGAATTACCGTCATGTGTATTGAAGGACTGTTACTGAAGATACTGAATCAAACAGCCTACCAGATGATACAAAGTGTTCATTGAAACAACTCAGCATTTCAGTTTTGTCATACAGTGGGGAAAGAAAGTATTTAGTCAGCCACCAATTGTGCAAGTTCTCCCACTTAAAAAGATGAGAGAGGCCTGTAATTTTCATCATAGGTACACGTCAACTATGACAGACAAAATGAGAAAAAAAAATCCAGAAAATCACATTGTAGGATTTTTAATGAATTTATTTGCAAATTATGGTGGGAAATAAGTATTTGGTCAATAACAAAAGTTTCTCAATACTTTGTTATGTACCCTTTGTTGGCAATGACACAGGTCAAACGTTTTCTGTAAGTCTTCACAAGGTTTTCACACACTGTTGCTGGTATTTTGGCCCATTCCTCCATGCAGATCTCCTCTAGAGCAGTGATGTTTTGGGGCTGTCGCTGGGCAACACAGACTTTCAACTCCCTCCAAAGATTTTCTATGGGGTTGAGATCTGGAGACTGGCTAGGCCACTCCAGGACCTTGAAATGCTTCTTACGAAGCCACTCCTTCGTTGCCCGGGCGGTGTGTTTGGGATCATTGTCATGCTGAAAGACCCAGCCACGTTTCATCTTCAATGCCCTTACTGATGGAAGGAGGTTTTCACTCAAAATCTCACGATACATGGCCCCATTCATTCTTTCCTTTACACGGATCAGTCGTCCTGGTCCCTTTGCAGAAAAACAGCCCCAAAGCATGATGTTTCCACCCCCATGCTTCACAGTAGATATGGTGTTCTTTGGATGCAACTCAGCATTCTTTGTCCTCCAAACACGACTCTAGCAAACTTCAGACGGGCCTGGACATGTACTGGCTTAAGCAGGGGGACACGTCTGGCACTGCAGGATTTGAGTCCCTGGCGGCGTAGTGTGTTACTGATGGTAGGCTTTGTTACTTTGGTCCCAGCTCTCTGCAGGTCATTCACTAGGTCCCCCCGTGTAGTTCTGGGATTTTTGCTCACCGTTCTTGTGATCATTTTGACCCCACGGGGTGAGATCTTGCGTGGAGCCCCAGATCGAGGGAGATTATCAGTGGTCTTGTATGTATTCCATTTCCTAATAATTGCTCCCACAGTTGATTTCTTCAAACCAAGCTGCTTACCTATTGCAGATTCAGTCTTCCCAGCCTGGTGCAGGTCTACAATGTTGTTTCTGGTGTCCTTTGACAGCTCTTTGGTCTTGGCCATAGTGGAGTTTGGAGTGTGACTGTTTGAGGTTGTGGACAGGTGTCTTTTATACTGATAACAAGTTCAAACAGGTGCCATTAATACAGGTAACGAGTGGAGGACAGAGGAGCCTCTTAAAGAAGAAGTTACAGGTCTGTGAGAGCCAGAAATCTTGCTTGTTTGTAGGTGACCAAATACTTATTTTCCACCATAATTTGCAAATAAATTCATTAAAAATCCTACAATGTGATTTTCTGGATTTTTTTTCTCAATTTGTCTGTCATAGTTGACGTGTACCTATGATGAAAATTACAGGCCTCTCTCATCTTTTTAAGTGGGAGAACTTGCACAATTGGTGTCTGACTAAATACTTTCTTTCCCCACTGTATGACAAAACTGAAATGCTGAGTTGTTTCAATGAACACTTTGTACCATCTGGTAGGCTGTTTGATTCAGTATCCTCGGTCTCTGTCCAACCCTGTGTGGATGAACCGGTGAGAGCTGGTCAAACTTTTAGCTTTTCGCCATTCTCAGTGCAGGAGGTACATAAAGCCCTGAAATCCTTAGATCAGAGAAAGTCTGCAGGTTCTGATCTTCTTGATCCCTGCTTTTTAAAACTGGCAGCTGATTTCATTGCTGAACCACTTACATATCTGTTCAAGCTATCCCTGGAATGTAATGAAATTCCAAGGATCTGGAAATCAGCATTTGTCCTACCACTTTTAAAAGGGGGAGATCCAACTCTTTAAATAATTATAGGCCAATCTCAAAGCTGTCACCCCTGTTGAATTTTTTAAAAATATACTAACTCTATTTTATCAATGTACCAATCGGGCTTCAGGAAGAAGCATAGCGCAATTACAGCAGCCATGAAGGTTTTAAATGATAACACTGAAGCCGTTGACAAAAAATAGCACTGTGTCTCACTTTTTATTGATCTCTCTAAGGCTATTGATACTGTTGATCATGCTATACTAAGGCAGAGATTGTCAAGCGTAGGTCTTTCGGAGCATGCAGTTGCATGGTTTGCTAACTATCTGTCTGCTAGAACTCAGTGCACTCAATTTGATGGGCTCATGTCTGTTAAGTTGTCTGTCTGTAATGGTGTGTCCCAGGGCTCTGTACTTGGTCCCCTCTTATTCACTATTTATATAAATAATTTAGACAAAAATGTGCAAAATGCGCAACTTCCCTTTTATGCTGATGATACTGTTATTTATTGTTGTGCCTCGTCTCTCACTAAAGCTTTCCAGAACTTGCAAACTGCTTTTTATCCTGTTCAACATACCTTGTGTCAATTGAAGCTTATCCTCAATGCTGACAAAACTAAACTAATGGTGTTTTCTAAAGCAAGAAACAGACCTCTGAACCTTTCACCTATTACTACCTGTCAGGGCAATGAGATTGAGGCTGTAACCTCATATAAATATCTTGGAATTTTAACTGATGAAGGCCTCTTTTTAAATTGCATATTGAACACCTTACAAAAAAACTGAAGCTGAAGTTGGGATTTTATTTTAGGAGTAAGGTCGTTTTTTTCTTTTGAAACTAGAAGGAGGCTAGTATCATATACATTTACGCCTATACTAGACTATGGTGATATTTTATATATGAATGCTTCTGCTCAGTGTTTGAGATCAGTAGACACCCTTTACCATGGAGCATTGAGATGTATTTTAAACTGCAAAACCCTAACGCACCATTGCACTTTATATACCAGGGTTGGCTGGCCTTCTCTAGTCACTCGTAGGCTCAGTCACTGGTAAACTTTTATTTACAAAGCCATTTTGGGTTTACTACCATTTTATTTGGGCATTTTTATTCTTCAGAAATGTGGTGGGTACTCTCTACGTTCACAGGATTTGATCCTGCTAACTGTTCCAAATGTCTGAACTGAATTTGGTAAAAGGGCTTTTATGTACTCTGCGCCAGCGGCTTGGAACGCCTTACAAAATACACTGCTCAAAAAAAATAAAGGGAACACTTAAACAACACAATGTAACTCCAAGTCAATCACACTTCTGTGAAATCAAACTGTCCACTTAGGAAGCAACACTGATTGACAATACATTTCACATGCTGTTGTGCAAATGGAATAGACAACAGGTGGAAATTATAGGCAATTAGCAAAACACCCCCAATAAAGGAGTGGTTCTGCAGGTGGTGACCACAGACCACTTCTCAGTTCCTATGCTTCCTGGCTGATGTTTTGGTCACTTTTGGATGCTGGCGGTGCTTTCACTCTAGTGGTAGCATGAGACTGAGTCTACAACCCACACAAGTGGCTCAGGTAGTGCAGCTCATCCAGGATGGCACATCAATGCGAGCTGTGGCAAGAAGGTTTGCTGTGTCTGTCAGCGTAGTGTCCAGAGCATGGAGGCGCTACCAGGAGACAGGCCAGTACATCAGGAGACGTGGAGGAGGCCGTAGGAGGGCAACAACCCAGCAGCAGGACCGCTACCTCCGCCTTTGTGCAAGGAGGAGCACTGCCAGAGCCCTGCAAAATGACCTCCAGCAGGCCACAAATGTGCATGTGTCTGCTCAAACGGTCAGAAACAGACTCCATGAAGGTGGTATGAGGGCCCGACGTCCACATGTGGGGGTTGTGCTTACAGCCCAACACCGTGCAGGACGTTTTGGCATTTGCCAGAGAACACCAAGATTGGCAAATTCGCCACTGGCGCCCTGTGCTCTTCACAGATGAAAGCAGGTTCACACTGAGCACATGTGACAGACGTGACAGAGTCTGGAGACGCCGTGGAGAACGTTCTGCTGCCTGCAACATCCTCCAGCATGACCGGTTTGGCGGTGGGTCAGTCATGGTGTGGGGTGGCATTTCTTTGTGCTCGCCAGAGGTAGCCTGACTGCCATTAGGTACCGAGATGAGATCCTCAGACCCCTTGTGAGACCATATGCTGGTGCGGTTGGCTCTGGGTTCCTCCTAATGCAAGACAATGCTAGACCTCATGTGGCTGGAGTGTGTCAGCAGTTCCTGCAAGTGGAAGGCATTGATGCTATGGACTGGCCCGCCCGTTCCCCAGACCTGAATCCAATTGAGCACATCTGGGACATCATGTCTCGCTCCATCCACCAACGCCACGTTGCACCACAGACTGTCCAGGAGTTGGCGGATGCTTTAGTCCAGGTCTGGGAGGAGATCCCTCAGGAGACCATCCGCCACCTCATCAGGAGCATGCCCAGGCGTTGTAGGGAGGTCATACAGGCACGTGGAGGCCACACACACTACTGAGCCTCATTTTGACTTGTCCTTAAAACGAAAAAAGTATTTAATAAGATTATTTAATTCATTCAGATCTAGGATGTGTTATTTTAGTGTTCCCTTTAGTTTTTTGAGCAGTGTAGATTTAAACTGGAAGAACTTGTCCCGATTGGTGTTTTTAAATAATTGATGAAGGATTTTGAGACTGATTCCTTGAGCTGTCAATGTTTTATGATTTCGTTATACTCCTGTGATTTCTATGGTTTTTACTAGATTACTTGTAGTTTTTCATGTTGTCGGTCTCTGTAATTGTGTATTGACTTGGTGCTACCTATCTTGTCCAGGACGCTCTTGAAAAAGAGATTTCAAATCTCAGAGAGCCCTTCCTGGTTAAATAAAGGTTAAATAAAAATGTATTCCAGTCCAGCCATTACAATGAGCCCATCCTCCTATAGCTCCTCCCACCAGCCTCCACTGGTATACCACCATTTCATAATCTCAAAACATATACACTACCGGTCAAAAGTTTTAGAACACCTACTCATTCAAGGGTTTTTCTTTATTTTTTTACTATTTTCTACATTGTAGAATAATAGTGAAGACATCAACACTATGAAATAACACATGGAATCATGTAGTAACCAAAAAAGTGTTAAACAAATCAAAATATATTTTATATTTGAAATTCATCAAATAGCCACCTTTTCTCTTGATGACAGCTTTGCACACTCTTGGCATTCTCTCAACCAGCTTCACCTGGAATGCTTTTCCAACAGTTTTATATACGTTAAAGAACCAACAATACTGGATCAGTAATGTGGGAGTTGGACGTGAATGAATTTACAAAAGCAAATGTAATTGATTAATCAAATTTTAATGATAAATCGTACCTGTATAGGCTACCTGGGAATTAAACTTTAATTAACCTGAAAGCGTCGCTGTATCTAGGTTAATGTGGAAAAGTTAAAAATGTCTCATTGGTTGGAACAATTTAATGGTCCTTATCCAAATGATCACCCTGAAGGTTTGTTTGGCAATTTAACTTCCTTGTTAAATTCAATGAGACAACGATATCCAATCAGTTGGGATTGGCTGGATATCATAAGTGTAACCGGGTTTTTTTATTTATATACTGGCTGAAACCACACGGGATTCCAGCAAGGCACAGGATTTCACTGTGAACTAATGATGGGAAGTTCGGCTCTTTTCTGAGAGCCGGCTCTTTTGACTCGGCTCCCAAAGAAGAGCCGGCTCTTTCGACTCCCGAACGGCTCTTTATTTAGGATCTTTTGTAGCCTATATTTTACCTTAACTTTGAAAAAAAATCATGGTTTATGTGTTGAAAACCCTTTTGCTTTCAGTGTTTTTATGAGAGACCTTATAATGCCTAATTCTGTGCATTTATTCTGTGACAAAACCACTCTTACATTTGTTTATTTCAATTAAACTTTTTTATTGCACAAATTAACAATAAACTTCAAACAAATCCACAGAACAGAATCAAAACCAGAACCAAACTCCAGCAAACAGCATTAGTCCTCAGGGCAGGTTGGCATTCAGGAAGATCAGATGCCTCAGCTTGGATGGGCTGATAGGCCTGATACGATTTCGCCTCTCCGTGAGTATCTGCCCTGTTTTGGAGAAGATTCTCTCAGAAGGAACTGATGTGGCAACAATACATAGTCTCCCCTCCATCACCTTCACCAGGAGTGGAAAGACTGAGGCCTTGGCCTGCCACCAGCTCAGTGGGTCTTCTGCTCTCTGGATGAGGGGCTCCTCAAGGTAGCTCCTCACCTCCATTATAGCATCAGCTGTCGGATTTCTCCTTGAAGCATCTCCTGTAGCTCTGTCATCAAAAAGCCTCCAAACAGCAGAGGTTTGCTGCTCCTCCTCCACTTGGCCCTGTAATGGTGGAGCTGGCTGGCTGCTGGGGGTGCATTTTGCTGCTGCTGCTGCACTAATCCTCTGAAGAGCTTCATCAACAGCTCTACGATCACTGAAGGCAAGTTTTTTAAACCTTGGATCCAATAAGGTAGTTTCTGAAAGGACAGTGTTGTACTCCATCCGCAGAAATTTGCGGTCCATGGCTGAACAAAGAGCTGCAACTAATTCCTTCACTTTCTGCACAGTTACTGTCCATTGGTTCTCGGCTGTCACCAGCTGCAGACCTTTGCAAAGCAGGAGCATTTTCGAGGCTGTGACATAGCTGAAGGAGAGAAAACAGCAACTTTTAGAATTTAGTTTTTTAAAAGTATGTGGCATATTATACGTGATGCATTATACTGTATGTGTTGTGTTTGCAATGTATAATAGTGACTGAATAGTAGTAGAGAAAACAATGCTTCAATGGTTCTAGGTACCTGTCTGCACTTATCTCCACAGTCACCTCCTGGAATGGTTGCAGGACGGCGCAGACCTCTTTCACCAGCTCCCATTCCTCTTGGCTTAATGGCTCAATAGATGCGTTGATGAGGGCCAGGGTGGAGATGATGGCATCTTTTATTTCAAGCATTCGTTTCAACATATCAAATGTTGAGTTCCACCTGGTGGCACACTCTTGTTTGGGCCTCAGTTCAGGAATCCCCATTTGGCGCTGTGTGGACTTTAGCTTCTGTGCTGCTACTGTGCTTTTGTGGAAAAACTCCACAACAGCCTTCACCTTATCCACGGTTGTTTTGATCACCTTCAGAGCATCTCTAACCACCAGGTTTAGTGTATGCGCCAGACATGGGTGATGGGTCCACTTCAAAACTTTTATGGCTTTGGTGATGTTTGCAGCATTATCACTCACACAGCACACCACTTTGTCCTCTACTTGCCACTCTTTTGCCACTCTTAGTAGCTCCACTGCCAAGTTTTCTGCAGTGTGTCTGTCGGTGAACTCGAAGCAGTCCAGAAGGCAAGATGTCATCTTGTAATCTTCAATAAAGTGGCAAGTGACAGACATGAAAGAGCAGGTTGTTCTGGAGGTCCAGCAGTCAGTTGTCAGGCAAACTGATGGAGCTTTTGTCACCCTTTCTTGCCATAATGCACGTTCTGTGTCATATAGTTTTGGGATCATTGTTTGGGAAAGTGTTTTTCTACTGGGTAGAGTGTATGTGGGATTTAGGGCTTTGACAAAGTTTTTCATTCCTTTGTCCTCCACAATGGAAAAGGGTTGAAAATCAGAAGCTACCATTTTAGCCAACTCATCATCAATACTGTGCTGTTTGGCTGGGGTCATCAGTTTAGGTAAAAACTGACTTATTTTGCTTTGAGTTGCAGTAGGAGAGGTTATACTTGCACGCATGGGGATGGCAGTAGACGTTACAGCAGCTGTTGTTCTGGTATGAGACACACCAGGATCAGTAGATGGTGAGCTGGCTTGCCCTCTCTCCTCTAACTGCACTGTAGGATGGACAGTTCTTGTATGTCTATGCAGGTTTGTGGTGGAACCTGCTCTTATAGTGACCTTCGTTTTGCAGTGAAGGCACTCTGCTTTCTTGTTCCCAATATCTTTAAACTGCAGCCAGATGCTGCTTCGCTTTCTAGTGTCACTCATAGTTAAACGACACGACAATGCAAGACGCACACACGCTCCTCAGTCCGCTCTGTCTCTCTCTTCACTTGCAGTGGAGTCAAGTGGTGTGTCTGCCCCGCCCCCTCTCTGTTTACACATCCTTAATTCTCACGTGAATGCCGCATGCTGGTCGCCATGCTGGCCAATCATAACAGACCTCTGTGAAAGTGAAACCTAAGCAGCGAATGGGCAAAAAACTGGGAGCCGGCTCTCACTCGATGCGAGCCGGCTCTTCTGATTCACTACAAAGAGCCGGCTCTCAGAGCCGATGCTTGTGCGCATGACCCATCACTACTGTGAACAAAGGAAAAATGGCTGCTCTCCCTCTGTTAGCTTTAGCATCTAATGCAAAGCTAGCCCTACTTGTACAGGAATCTCAGTTCCAAGCACAACAGGATCCCCCTATAATAGGGGAACAGGTTTACTAATGACGTCTCACGGTCAACCAAGTCGGCATCTCCTTTGCTAGCAATGTTTTACCGGAACGCGCGGTAACATAGAAGATATATACGCCGTGACCTACCCACGCTACTGAAGCACGATAGACGGAGAGATAATACCTTCGCTCCCGTCAAGCGAATATATCTAGTCAAATTTCTATAATTGGCTGGCCCTATGTCCTCGATCTAGAAATTAATAATGACTGAGTCTACTCGCTCCTGAAACACGAGACAGAAATAGTATTACGTTTTGGCCCAACGAGTCTATTTCTCAAATTTCTATAATTGGCTGGTCCCTGACCTAGCGCTAGAAATTGTATAACTCACCCTACACGCTGACTTCGTCAGATAAACAACACCGGAGGCAACCTCTAGTATCTTATTCAAAAGGAAACACACATCTCAACAACAAATCCTGCCTACAGCTCTAATGGTGTATAACGTAATGTGCTGCACAATTCATATAGACTGAATTCAACAGTAAGGCCTCACTCTGTTTTAGATTCCTCGCACAGGGTTCCAATACGTCGTGACGTGTCTTTCATTAATCTGATGGCTGTTATTTATCCCATCAACTAACTGTTTATTTCTCACTCAATTAAAGTAATAATGTAACAATTAACTCATTAGGATTTTGGGGCACCACGGAAGAAGTTGTTTAACGAGTTATTATCTCCCGAACTAAACTCTTAGAAGATATATAGATATATCGATTACAGTCACGAAACTAATCATTACCTCATATCAGTCTCATTCTGAATGTCACATAATAATCATCTAAGGCACTGGTCTAAGGCACTGCGTCGCAGTGCAAGCTGTGCCACTAGAGATCCTGGTTCGAATCCAGGCTCTGTCGTAGCCGGCCTCGATCGGGAGACCCATGGGGCGGCGCACAATTGGCCCAGCGTCGTCCAGGGTAGGGGAGGGAATGGACGGCAGGGATGTAGCTCAGTTGGTAGAGCATGGCGTTTGCAACGCCAGGGTTGTGTGTTCGATTCCCACGGGTGGCCAGTATAAAAAATATATATATAAATAAAAAAATATATAAAGAATAATGTATGCACTCACTAACTGTAAGTCGCTCTGGATAAGAGCGTCTGCTAAATGACTAAAATGTAATCCTTGAACCTGCAAGAACCCTAACCTTATTGATGAATCAGCAATACACAAATTGGCTTAATTATTTATTTACTAACTAAATAATAACACAGAATACATAAACACACACACACAGTATAGGTTATTGATTACTAACGTAATACAATGAAAACAGGTCCCTAGTGGACTAACAACAGCATGACTGCTTGGTTAGGGGAAGGAGGGTTCAATAGAAAGAGAGTGTAAGGGAGAGACAGAGATTCAACTTATCCTTGTTACATTTGGAAACCACCGCTCACGGTTGTCTGAGATGGGATTGTCCTTCGTGAAAGTTCTAGACAACTTTACTTGCCAGCTGCAGACTGGTAATGCTACGAGTGGCTACGAGTGGCGCTGTGCCACTAGAGATCCTGGTTCGAATCCAGGCTCTGTCGTAGCCGGCCGCGACCGGGAGGCCCATGGGGCGGCGAATAATTGGCCCAGCGTCGTCCAGGGTAGTGGAGGGAATGGCCGGCAGGGATGTAGCTCAGTTGATAGAGCAAGGCGTTTGCAACGCCAGGGTTGTGGGTTCGATTCCCACGGGGGGCCAGTATGAAAAACATAATGTATGCACTCACTAACTGTAAGTCGCTCTGGATAAGAGCGTCTGCTAAATGACTAAAATGTAAATGTAAAATGTCTAGTGAGTGTCTTCTTCTTGTGTAGAGATTGAGAGTTTCTCACCATTTCAAATGTGTGGACGAACGTCTCACGTGTCCTGGTCTTAGAGTATCAACCATTTGTAACATTCAGCTCTGATTCACGTCGGCTGGTCTTTCTGGTCTAACCATTTTAAGCCGTGTAGCCACAGCTCCACGCTTCCTGGTCTTTCTCATTCAAAGTTCTAACCATTCTAAAACGTGCAGTCGCCACTTTCACGTTTTCTGGTCTGAAGGTTGACTTGTTTTTCAAGGCTTTTTATGACCTCTGGGTAAAATGGGGTGTTCCATCGTGATGACACGATCTCTGATATCACTCTGGGCGTGGCTAGACAATGTGCATAGTTTATATGAAAAACTATTATCTCATTAGAAGACTAAAATCACATTCCTATCTTCACCAAAATACTCTCATACTTAATCATATATTTTATAAAACATTTAGATGTAAACTTGATAGATAGAATATGTATACTTTCCGAGTTAGTTATTTCTTGATACCATCCTTAATGACATCACAAAATAATAAACAATATGACATGATTATTCTTTAGATCCCCACTGACCATTCCAAACATTTGGAGGTCAGGAATAATGTCCACTTTTATTGACGTAAGAGTTTTTAGGCAGCAAAGAGTCTCTGGAACAAAGAAAATCTAGAGACCAAAAGGAGTCCTTTTCTGCAAACTATTTATGACCAGCTGTTAAGTCATAAAACCAGCCCAACTCCCCCTTCTCCTCTCCTGTGGGGGAGGTCTGGCTATCGGTCAGCCATTTGCCAAGCTGATCTGGCACCTTTGATCCTCACCAAGGAGAGTCATGACAAAAGTGTTACTACAGTGTCTTTTCCACAGCAGTACAAGTGAAAAAGAAAAAACCTTCACTCACGGAAATATCCTTTACGTTTTAAGGTCTTTTTAAGCAGCAGAGGTCAGAGCAAACGGCTGTGTTTCTGCGACAGCCTTCATCAGACATGAAAACTTAAAGAACAGCCTTTCCAGTAAATATGCCCTTTGTACCCGGCAGTCTAAGACTTTTTGTTACTGTATACTTTTGAGTTGAGCACGCCAATTCCTCATTCTAGTCCAAGTGATGTCCAATGTGATGGTTGATGCTGCTACTCTCATAGCTAATATTGGTTGACACTTCAAATGATCCATTGATATCCACTGTATGCAGATATGACCTGTATTTACTGTTTGTCTGATGTTCTCGTTCATACAGAAGAGAGACGTGACTATTGTGGATCCTCTGGGAAACATCGTGATGCTGATGAGGCAGAGAAGAGTCTCTCAATTCCCACGGGGGACCAGTTTGAAATATTGTGGGAAATGTATGCGCCCTACTGTAAGTCACTCTGGATAAGAGCGTCTGTTAAATGACTCAAATGTAAATGTAAGCCTTACTATTGCTCTGTCTGTGGGGAAATGCTTTGCTCAATCAACCCATCTTAAAGTACACCAGCGCACACAGGAGAGAAGCCTAAGCCGTGTGGGAAGACTTAAGGTTGCCATAGACACCATTGAAAACACACGTGAATTCTGTAATGATATGTGGGTGAAGGGGGTCACTAGGTACTTACACATCCATAATCACTTGCAGTCCTCATCTTATTTCATGTAGACCTACTGTAATGTATTCATATACACAACGTCAGACCTGGGTTCACGCCAGTCAAACTCAATCAAGCCCAGATAAAGTATTTGACATGATTTCAGTCACAAGGTACACAACATTAACAATGTAACACTAGGTATGTTTAAGCAATGTAAAATACAAATAAAAAAGCTTGTTCATCAATTATTTGTTATCAGTAATATTGAGCTGTCTTTTGCCATGTGCTTTCATTGTTTAATTGTGTGTGTTGCATGTATGTGTGTGTGTGTGTGTGTGTGTTTGCGTGCGTGTGTGTGTTTGTGTACATGCATATGTGGTGCAATACATACAGGTGTGTGTGAGATCTCTGAGGTATACTGGTAACTGCCAACATAAAGGAAACACTTGAGTAAATGAGGGATACAAAGTATATTGAAAGCAGGTGCTTCCACAGGTGTGGTTTTCTGAGTTAATTAACATCCCATATAAAAATGCCCACTTGCCCATTACTTTGGCTAGAAGAAGAGATCTCTGTGACTTTGATAGAGGGGTCTCAAAGGAGCATAGGGGGTTTAAAGGGTGTGTCAGTCATCAGATCACAACCCAATTGAACCCCTTATGGGAGATTCTGGAGCGGCGCCTGAGACAGCGTTCTCCACCACCATCAACAAAACACCAAATTATGGAATTTCTCATGGAAGAATGGTGTCGCATCCCTCCAATAGAGTTCCAGACACTTGTAGAATCTATGCCAAGGTGCAGTGAAGCTGTTCTGGCGGCTCGTGGTGGCCGTAAAGATTTATGTTGGCGTTTCCTTAATTTTACCTGTATATGTACTACTACTACTACTACTACTGTTCTCTACTTATATAAACAATGTATATAACACAACATATATTTATACAACCATATATAATTAGAGGACTGTAGCCTAGGGCTTTAACATGCCCTAGACCTAGGCTACACATGTAAACTATAACATAACAATTTCACTTGTGAACTATAAAACAGATTTCAGATAAGACATGTTTTTCATTTAATTAAGCCTTTAAACTACACATTTTATCCTGGTTAGTTTAATTGATAAATGCATTTTTTGCAAGACAGAAATCTTTATCTCAAATGCTCACATGAGATCTGCATGAAGATTTAAGTTACCATGGAAACATATTTAGTCCTAAATATTCTGAAATAACTTCACCATATTTTTTAAAAGGAATATAAGGACTTGAAATTGTCATGGAGGAATTTACTCCTACTTTACTGTGTCTGAGAGCAGTGGGGTGTTCCAGAGAGCAGGATCCTTAAATTAACTCAAACCATTATGATGACATCTCTTAATTCAGGGGTTTATTTTGAAAGCTAAACATGAATATATGTGTTGCTGATTGGCAAGTTAATGACACCATGCCAATTTAAAGTCTATATTTGTAAAACAAATTATGATACTTCAGAATCTTTAGGACAGTAACTCAATGAATCTGCTATCTGGAACAGCCTCCAGGGAAGGGGCAAGTGTAGGATGAAGTTGCCCCTAGATGCGGATCTTGTGTCAGTTTAGCATTTTCCCCACTAATGCTTAAGGATAGGATTTGGGGAGGATAACCTGATCCTACGCCTGTCAGGTGTGTATGTATACAACACAACACTGTAATTTCAGACAATTTAAAGGTGCAATCATTGCTGTGTGTTTCAGTCCAATGCTGAGGACATGTAGTAACCACTCTCAAAAACCACAGTAACCACTCTCAAAAACCATAGTAACCACTCTCAAAAACCATAGTAACCACTCTCAAAAACCATAGTAACCACTCTCAAAAACCATAGTTAACCACTGGGTGGAAAATAAATAAAGGATAACTAGCCAGTTGCACAACTAAATAAATGCCTTAAACATTCCGCATTTAACCCCTCTGAATCACAGAGTTGTGGGGGGCTACATCATATGTGCCCGGGGAGCAGTTGTTATTGGGGGCTAACTGGCTTGCTCAAGGGCAGAACAGCAATATGTTGTTTATCTTACAATCTAACCCCATGGGAGACACACAAACACGCACACAGACAAACCCAGAGGGCGGCAGGTAGCCTACCTGGTTCGAATCGAATCCCTGAGCCGGCAAAGGTTAGAAGAACTTTTGCCAGCTCTGGGATTCGAACCAGATACCTTTCAGTTACAGGCCTAACGCTCTTAACCGCTAGGCTACCTGCCACCCTCTGGGTTTGTCTGTGTGCGTGTTTGTGTTTGTGTGTCTCCCAGGGGGTTAGATTGTAAGATAAACGACATATTGCTGTCTTCTGCAAGTTCTCTCTATTCATAGACAGAGCTAGAATCGTTCTGAGGCCATTCAGGACAGAGTACATCACCTGCAGGATGTCCATGTCCTTTCTTATGTTTCAACATGCCTACTAAATAGGTGAACCTCTCCCCACATATATCACAGCTGTAAGGCTTCTCTCCGGTGTGGGTGCGTTTGTGTACAGCCAATGCGTCGGTTCGGGAAAACCTCTTCCCACACTGATCACAGGCGTGAGGCTTCTCTCCAGTATGAGTTCTCTTGTGTGCAGCCAGGTTTTGTGACCGACTGAAGCTCATCCCACAGACAGAGCATGGGTAAGGTTTCTCCCCGGTGTGTGTTCGCTGGTGATTCATCAAAGAATTGTACTGAGAAAACCTCTTTCCACATTGATCACATACGTAAGGCAGCTCTCCGGTGTGCACACGCTGGTGTGTTGTTAAACCTTGGCGGAATATGAAGCTCCTGCCACAGTCGGAGCAGTGGTACGGTTTCACTCCTTGGTGTATCTTCATGTGAGTTCTGAAGTTGCTTGGATGGTTGAAGGCCTTCCCGCACAAGTCACAGACAATGGACTTGTCTTTACTGTGCCTTTTCTGGTGTTTCTTCAGATATATCGGATGAGAGAAACAATGCCCACACTCAGTGCAACAGTAAGTTCTCTCTCCCCGGTTGTGCGTCAGCTGGTGAAATTTAAGATTACCTTTTGTAGTAAAACACGCCCCACATTTAGAGCAGCGGAAGGGTCTTTCGGCGGAGGGCTTATGTTTATGTTCGTGTTCTTTCAGTAAACTGGCGTGAATGAACCGCATTCCGCAGTCAGAACATTGGAATGTTTTTTCTTCAGTATGCATTCTCATATGCAAATTAAAGGATGCCGAAATACAAAACCTCTTCTCGCAGTAGGAGCATTGGTAAGGCCTTTCTGCGGCAGGCATGTGTGTTAGCTCGTGTGCTTTTAGAGTGGATTTTTGAGCAAAACTTTTCTCGCACTTGGCGCATTGGAACGGTTTTTCTCCTGTGTGTTTTCTTCGATGGTTTTTGAAGGTTGATAAAAAACGGTATCTCTTCCCGCAGTCAGAGCAGTGGTAAGACCTTTCTGCGGGAGGTTCATGTACCGTTTCCTCATGTATTTTTCGATACTGGTTGTTTGCAAAACCTTTCCCACACTTGGAGCATTGGAATAGTTTATTTTCGGTGTGGGTGCTTTGATGGATTTTCAACCTTGATAAAACACTGAAACTCTTTCCGCAGTCAGAGCAGTGGTGAGGTTTCTTCCCAGTGTGTATTTGCTGGTGCATCTTAAGAGTCCTTTTTTGACTGAAAGTCTCCCCACACTGTGAGCAGCGGTATGGTTTCTCTCTTGTATGGATTCTTTGGTGCATTTTGAGTGTCGCTGGATCTCCGAAAGTCTTCCCACAGTCAGAGCAGCAGTGGCATGGTTTCTTCCCTGTATGTCTTTGCTGTTGTTTGTTGAGGTGTTTTGATGTGGGGAGACTCCCATCTGGGTCGTCAGCATGTTGTTGTTGTTGTTGTTGAGGCTCCCCAGAAGATCCACGGTTGCTACGTCTCTCTCCTGTTTGAAAGAGACAATCAAACAAACAGTGAATACAGTTTGTCCTACAGAAGTGACATCATATTGAGGCATTACAGTGTCTTCAGAAAGTATTCACAACCCTTGTCTTTTTCCACATTTTGTTGTGTTACAGCCTGAATTTATACACAATACCTCAATGTCAAAGTGGAAGATTTTTAACAATTAAAAGCTTAAAATGTCTTTAACCCATTTGTTATGGCTAAATAAGTTTAGGAGTAGAAGAAAAATGGAGAAAAAAAAAACAGACATTGAATATCCCCTTTGAGCATGGTGAAGTTATTAATTACACTTTGGACGGTGTATCAATACACCCAGTCACTACAAATATACAGGCGTCCTTCCTAACGCGGTTGCCGGAGAGAAAGGAAACCTCTCAGGGATTTCACCATGAGGCCAATGGCGATTTTAAAACGAAGACTTTAATGGTTGTGATAGGAAAAAACTGAGGAGTACATTGTAGTTACTCCATAATACTAACCTAAATGACAGAGTGAAAAGAAGGAAGCCTGTACAAGGCTCTGCATCTGTCCTCGTGCTCCTAGACCTTACTGCCGCTTTTGACACCATCAATCACCCGATTATTTTGGAGAGATTGGAAACCCTAATTGGTCTACATGGACAAGTTCTTGCTTGGTTGTCGGAAAGGTGTAATTTTGTCTCTGTGGATGGTTTGTCCTCTGACAAATCAATTGTATGTTTCGGTGTTCCTCAAGGTTCCGTTTTAGGACCACTATTTCTTTTACTATATATTCTACTTCTTGGTGATGCTATTCGGAAACAAAATGTCAACTTTCCCTGCTATGTGGATGACACATAGCTGTACATTTCGATGAAACATGTTGAAGCCCCAAAATGTCCGACCCTGGAAGCAGATGGCGGGAAATGTTTTACTTTTATCTCGGACAAAACGGAGATGCTAGTTCTAGGCCACAAGAAACAAAGAGATCTGCTGTTTGATCTGACAATTCATCTTGATGATTGTACAGTCGTCTCAAATGAAGCTGTGAAGGACCTCAACGTTACTCTGGACCCTGATCTTTCTTTTGATGAACATATAAAAAAATATTTCAAGGGCATATTTATTTTATCTTCGTAACATTGCAAAAAATCTTAAACTTTCTCAAAAAATGATGCAGAAAAGCTAATCCATGCTTTTGTGTCAGACTACAGCAATGCTCTACTCTCCTGCTACCCAGATAAAGCACTAAATACACTTCAGTTAGTGCTAACCACAGCTGCTAGAATGTTGACTACAACCCAAAAAATAACTAGCCTCTCTAGGCTGGCTTCCTGTTAAGGCTAGGGCTGATTCCAAGATTTTCTATTACTATTTGTATTTATTAGTGATCCCCATTAGCTACTCTTCCTGGTGTCCAAACACATTAAGGCACTTACATCACACATAAAACAAAAGATAAAACAGTACATCATATAACATTATTACACCACTACATATCTACAACACAAAATGTATAAAACCACCATACTACAATATTACAATGTACGTGTGTGTGCTAGCGTGTGTGTGCGTATGCGTGTCTGTTCCTGTGCGTCTGTGTGTGTGTGTGTTTGTATCTCTTCACAGTCCCCGCTGTTCCATAAGCTGTATTTTCATCTGTTTTTTTAAATTGGATTCTAATGCTTGCATCAATTCCCTGATGTGGAATAGAGTTCCATGTAGTCATGCCTCTATGTAGTACTGTGCGCCTCCCATAGTCTTCTGAATTTGGGGATTGTGAAAAGACCTCTGGTGGCATGTTTTGTGGGGTATGCAATGGGTGTCCAAGCTGTGTGCTAGTAGTTTAAAACAGACACCATTCAGCTTGTCAACACTTCTCATAAAAACAAGTAGTGATGAAGTCAATCTCTACTCCACTTTGAGCCATGAGAGATTTACATGCATATTATTCATGTTAGCTCTCCATGTACAGCCATGCTGCCCTGTTCTGAGCCAATTGTAATTTTCCGATGTCCCTCTTTGTGGCACCTGACCACATGACTGAACAGTAGTTCAGGTACGATTCTACAATAATAATAATAATGAAGGCGTTAAATGTGAAACCTTTGCATTTTAAGTAAGCATTTCACAGTAAAGTCTTCACCTGTTGTATTCGCCGCATGTGAAAAATACATTTGATTGGATTTGATTTGACATGTCGCTGTCCCCTGTTTAACGATTCTACAATGTTAAACACAAAAGTGTTAATGCATCTTACAAACATTGATATCAGAGGCCCCTCGACTGCACTGTAATGTTAGACAACAACAATTAAACTTCGCAATTGTACAAAACTAAACCTATCCTGCTGCACTTACTTTGATGAATCACATCTCCTTCCTCCTCCACGTCTCCTCCTCCAGCAGTTCCTCTCAACCCCAGTGTTTTCCTGCAGTCGACCAGCCGCACAGACACCCTCTTCAGACCCAGCAGTAAGGCCTTACCAGGAGAGGACAGATAGGGGGATCCACTCACTCTCTTCTCTGGTGTGCGTCTCTCTGCAGCTGGCTCAGCCTCCAGACCTTTGCTAGGAAACCAATTCCTGTCCTCCTCACCCCATTCTTCGTCGCAGTCTGCAGCGTCGTTATCAAAGGATTGGCTGGGACTAATGGGCTCCGCCTCCAGCCTTTCGCTACGTAACCAATCCATGTCCTTCTGGTTCCCTTCTTCATCACAGTCTACAGCATCATCATCAATGGATTGGCTGGGACTCAAAGGTGCACATCTACCATCCTCCTGTATCTTTCTGATGTCCTCTTTCAGTTGGTTTAACCAAGACATTCCCTGCTCCTCCGATTCCATTGAATTTGTATTTTCCCAAAGTTGCTCCAGGATGTTACGGCGCAATGAGTGATGGTGATTCTTTCCTTGAACATTGAAGCCATCCTTGCCACCTATTCCAATGCGTTCACACAGGCAGCGTAAATTGTCCTTGGTTAAAGTGTATAAACTCTGTTCGATTTCATCCATCAACGTTTCCCTCTCTCCACTCATATTGACCTGCTCACGTAGCAACAACAGCAATGCAGTCAATGACCTGCAATGAAAATTAAAGATTAGAACACATTAACGATTGCATCTGTCATTTCACTCTAAGAATTTGTTTCTTTTTACTTTGTGTTAAATTGGTTTAGGAATATTCAGGCATGTTTAAATGTTGGTATATTCATAAAATGTCATGAAAAGGCTATACATGTCAAGATGACATGTAAACCGCCATCTATTGTGTTTTGCCTTAGTTTGACTAATACCTAGGAACTAAGATGACATCATATAGGGAGATCTGTGAAAGGGAGCCATTTCAATGTTGGCGGGCATGGGGTCCCTACTTGCAGATCTTCACAGAGGAACACAGGCAGTGGGAGAGCAGGGTTTGGGATACATGTTCCCTGGTTTCAGATACACCAGGGGAGGTGGCTGTCTGATAGAGCTTCGGTCTTCTCTGCTGAGGTGTGGGCACTAGTGTGGCATTGGGGTGGGTGGAAGAAGTGGGGCCTAAAAGGGTTACTTTGTGTTCAGACTGCCGCTGCCCTGGTCACGCTGAGAGAAGGGAAGTCTAGAGCACAACCAGACTAGTTAATCGAGCTGTTGATGGAGCTACATAGGGTGGAAGGCTTCTCTGTGAAATGGAACATCCTCCTCTCTTTATAGGGTGGAAGGCTTCTCTGTGAAAAATGGCACATCCTCCTCTCTTTATAGGGTGGAAGGCTTCTCTGTCAAATGGCACATCCTCCTCTCTGCTACCACAGATATTTGAAAGATCCATTGGATTTACTCATATTTTCATAATGGACAATATGCAACGTGTAGCTACAGCTTTCAATACCAGTGTTGTCCTGAATACAGCTGCTGGTATCGACACAGCTCTCTCTCTTCTGTGGCAAAAGCAGTCTGGACTGGTTGAAGCCGAGCAGTCTGCCGTGAATCATCATAATCCATACACAGGTAAGAGTCTACAGTTAAAATGCCAAGATAGTTACATGTACATACAATATTGTCTCAACTTGTTGAAAGTTGTTTTCATTGCTAGCTATTGTTAGCTATATAGCTAGCTAGATAGTTGCATGTTCAACTAGCTAGCTACCGAAAATAGCCACTGTGGTGCGAATGCTAATCGATTAGCAAGCTAATCAAACCCCATTTTAAGTGATTAGGGACACATGCTAAGTTGGCTAGCTAGCAAACCACAATGAAATGATAGCTAAATAGCTAGCTAGCTATTGGATTATAGATTTCAAGGTCGTTTTTTTTGCATGTTCAACTAGCTGGCTAGCTAGATGAATACCACTTACATCTAGCCAGCTGGTAATTATGAAGCTAAATGTTTGCTAAATCTAGCTAGTAATCTTGTGTCTGCGCTGCCATTCTTGGACTGGAAGCAGGTTAAGTGTGTACAGGGCGTTTTAGTACAGCTGTAGCGGTCAACAGGAAATAACAATCTATAAAGAAATGAATTAATTAATGTTTGAACCCATTTTTCTGGAATTTGTCTTTCAGCATAAACCTGCTCTCCGCCATCAGTACAAGGAGATGATCGAGGGTGAACAAGGAACACTTCAGGTATTTCGTCTTTGTACTTTGATCTTATTGATTGGACTTGGGGGTCAATGAATGTTATTTCTGGTATGCAAGGTTTGAATGTCTTGTCTATTTTAGTCTGCTTTCCTCCTTTACAGCTTTAATTGTCTGGAGCCTGGTGTTGTTGTGGCCAAGGAGCTTTCACTAAGATGGAACCAGGTTTTAGCTGCTGTGCGATGTTGTCGTCCTTCCTCCCAGAGATGTGAAAGCATCCCCCGGACTGGACACAACCCGGCATACATATATTTTTGAGAAGATCAGGACAGTTAGGCCTCCTAAAAAACATGCTTCTGATAAAAGAGCTACAAATTGCCATATTAGACTCACCATGCTCATTAGTTGCTCATTCAACAATTTCTGCTACTTCACTCAATCCCGTTTTAAATCGTCTCCCATCCTAACAGTTTTACATTCCCTGAGACCAACCGGAAATGTTTCCTTGGCCAAATATTCCCAGATTTTCATAAAATCAGCCACACGTCGTCTCGTTTCAGCTTCACCAAATTTTGCGCAAGGCTAAATAAATGGCTACACTTCAATTGCTCGTTCAGTGCTGCAGGCCAGCGCAAACTGGAGCACGGTCCGCCACTTCTCACTATGGCGCTCGTTTAGTAAAGTTAGATAACAGTGCGCGTCACTAGGCAGAATGTGCTTTGATTGAAACAAAATACAGGAAGGCTATATAGTTTAACACCATCTGTTCTAATTTGCTCACAAAACCGTAATTCAAGAAGATCTAAATTAATATGCAAATGTTGCCAAATGGTTTCTTTCATGTAGGCTACACTGTTCCACGAATCTCCGGCAAAATCATCCTGTTGTCCTGCATTTGGGTATTTTAAATGTTGTCACCTTAGGCATGTGTCTGTACACTTTCCCTCTGCTACGCGCAGTAAACAGACACACGAAAGCAGCACAATTGACGTTGAATTCACAGATGGGAGCGGATCAGGCTGTAATTTCATAAAGCAGATGACTCAACTGTTGACTTATTATTTATGTGACCTATTAGTAGTAATTTATACCCGCGTCTGAATCCTTTATCTTATAACTTTTTGACAACCAAGATGACACTTTCTGTAGGCTACAGCAATGACTCGTTGGAATCGAAACTTGGACATTTAGCCTACAATACGTTTAAACTTTCGGTCCGGTAGAAGATTTGGTCAGTGCCATTAGTATCGATATGATACAGTGCACTCGTGTGTGTGGTTCTGGGATGAGGGGTATGTGCGGCAATGCACTGCCTTTTGACGTGCAGCAGGTTGGCAGTGCTTGCTGTTCCTTGTAGTGCAGCGCATCGTGGCCTAATGGGGGAACTTGATGAGATAATGTTCAGAGAATCCCTTTTGGCAATTTGGTTGAAGTATTCCTCAACCTTTTAAAATATTTTTTATATTTATTTTTGTATTTTACCCCCCTTTTACGTCTTATTATGATCTTGTCTCATCGCTGCAATTCCCCAACGGGTTTGGGAGAGGCGAAGGTCGAGTCATGCATCCTCCAAACCGCGCTCCTTAACACCCGCCCACTTAACCCAGAAGCCAGCCGCACCAATGTGTCGGAGGAAACACTGTTCAACTGACAACCGAAGTCAGCCTGCAGGCACCCGGCCCGCCACAAGGAGTGACTAGAGCACGATGAGCAGGCTCTGTCAAACACTCCCATATCAAATCTTATTTGTCACATACACATGTTTAGCAGATGTTAATGCGGGTGTAGCAAAAAGCTTGTGCTTCTAGCTCCGACAGTGCAGTAATATCTAACAATTTCACAACATATACCCAATACACAAACATCTTAAGGAATGGAATGAAGAATATATACATAAATATATGGACGAGCAATGTCAGAGCGGAATAGACCAAGATACAGTAGAATATTATAGAATATATACCGTGGGGAGAACAAAAAAATCCAGAAAATCACATTGTATGATTTTTAAGTAATTAATTTTCTTTTTATTGCATGACATAAGTATTTGATCACCTACCAACCAGTAAGAATTCCAGCTCTCACAGACCTGTTAGTTTTTCTTTAAGAAGCCCTCCTGTTCTCCACTCATTACCTGTATTAACTGCACCTGTTTGAACTCGTTAACTGTATAAAAGACACCTGTCCACACACTCAATTAAACAGACTCCAACCTCTCCCCAATGGCCAAGAGCAGAGAGCTGTGTAAGGACATCGGGGATAAAATTGTAGACCTGCACAAGGCTGGGATGGGCTACAGGACAATAGGCAAGCAGCTTGGTGAGAAGGCAACAACTGTTGGCGCAATTATTAGAAAATGGAAGTTCAAGATGACGGTCAATCACCCTCGGTCTGGGGCTCCATGCAAGATCTCACCTCGTGGGGCATCAATGATCATGAGGAAGGTGAGGGATCAGCCCAGAACTACACGGCAGGACCTGGTCAATGACCTGAAGAGAGTTGGGACCACAGTCTCAAAGAAAACCATTAGTAACACACTACGCCGTCATGGATTAAAATCCTGCAGCGCACACAAGGTCCCCCTGCTCAAGCCAGTGCATGTCCAGGACCGTCTGAAGTTTGCCAATTACCATCTGGATGATCCAGAGGAGGAATGGGAGAAGGTCATGTGGTCTGATGAGACAAAAATAGAGCTTTTTGGTCTAAACTCCACTCGCCGTATTTGGAGGAAGAAGAAGGATGAGTACAACCCCAAGAACACCATCCCAACCGTGAAGCATGGAGGTGGAAACATCATTCTTTGGGGATACTTTTCTGCAAAGGGGACAGGACGACTGCACCGTATTGAGGGGAGGATGGATGGGTTCATGTATCGCGAGATCTTGGCCAACAACCTCCTTCCCTCAGTAAGAGCATTGAAGATGGGTCGTGGCTCTTCCAGCATGACAACGACCCGAAACACACAGCCAGGGCAACTAAGGAGTGGCTCCGTAAGAAGCATCTCAAGGTCCTGGAGTGGCCTAGCCAGTCTCCAGACCTGAACCCAATAGAAAATCTTTGGAGGGAGCTGAAAGTCCGTATTGCCCAGCAACAGCCCCGAAGCCTGAAGGATCTGGAGAAGGTCTGTATGGAGGAGTGGGCCAAAATCCCTGCTGCAGTGTGTGCAAACCTGGTCAAGACCTACAGGAAACGTATGATCTCTGTAATTGCAAACAAAGGTTTCTGTACCAAATATTAAGTTCTGCTTTTCTGATGTATCAAATACTTATGTCATGCAATAAAATGCAAATTAATTACTTAAAAATCATACAATGTGATTTTCTGGATTTTTGTTTTAGATTCTGTCTCTCACAGTTGAAGTGTACCTATGATAAAAATGACAGACCTCTACATGCTTTGTAAGTAGGAAAACCTGCAAAATCGGCAGTGTATCAAATACTTGTTCTCCCCACTGTACATATGAGATTAGTAATGTAAGATATGTAAACATTATTAAAGTGACTAGTGTTCCATTTCTTAAAGTGGCCAGTGATTTCAATAGGCAGCAGCAGCCTCTAATGTGCTAGTGATGGCTATTTTCCAGTCTGATGTTCTTGAGATAGAAGCTGTTTTTCAGTCTTTCGGTCCCAGCTTTGATGCACCTGTACTGACCTCGCCTTCTGGATGATAGCGGGGTGAACAGGCAGTGGCTCGGGTGGTTGATGGCCTTCCTGTGACATCGGGTGCTGTAGGTGTCCTGGAGGGCAGGTAGTTTGCCCCCGGCAGGTAGTTTGCCCCCGATAATGCGTTTGGCAGACCGCACCACCCTCTGGAGAGCCCTGCGGTTGCGGGCGGTGCAGTTGCCGTACCAGGTGGTGATACAGCCCGACAGGATGCTCTCATTTGTGCATCTGTAAAAGTTTGTGAGGGTTTTAGGTGCCGAGCCAAATTTCTTCAGCCTCCTGAGGTTGAAGAGGATCTGATGTGCCCTCACCTCCTCCCTGTAGGCTGTCTCGTCATTGTTGGTAATCAAGCCTACTACTGTTGTGTTGTCTGCAAACTTGATGATTGAGTTGGAGGCGTGCTTGGCCACGCAGTCATGGGTGAACAGGGAGTACAGGAGGGGGCTGAACATGCACCCTTGAGGGGGCCCAGTGTTGAGGATCAGCGAAGTGGAGATGTCGTTTCCTACCTTCACCACCTGGGGGCGGCCCGTCAGGAAGTCCAGGACCCAGTTGCACAGGGCGGGGTTCAGACCCAGGGCCTCGAGCTTAATGATGAGCTTGGAGGGTATTATGGTGTTGAATGCTGAGCTATAGTCAATGAACAGCATTCTTACATAGGTATTCCTCTTGTCCAGATGGGATAGGGCAGTGTGCAGTGTGATGGCGATTGCATCGTCTGTGGATCTATTGGGGCGGTAAGCTAATTGAAGTGGGTCTAGGGTGTCAGGTAAGGTAGAGGTGATATGATCCTTGACTAGTCTCTCAAAGCACTTCATGATGACAGAGGTGAGTGCTACGGGGTGATAGTCATTTAGTTCAGTTACCTTTGCTTTCTTGGGTACAAGAACAATGGTGGCCATCTTGAAGCATGTGGGGACATCAGACTGGGATAGGGAGAGATTGAATATGTCCGTAAAACACACCAGCCAGCTGGTCTGCGCATGCTCTGAGGACGCGGCTAGGGATGCCGTCTGGACCGGCAGCCTTGCGGGGGTTAACATGCTTAAATGTCTTACTCACATCCACCATGGAAAAGGAGAGCCCACAGTCCTTGGTAGTGGGCCGCGTCGGTGGCACTGTGTTATCCTCAAAGCGGGCGAAGAAGGTGTTTAGCTTTTCCGGAAACAAGACGTCGTGGCTGCTTTTCCTTTTGTAGTCTGTGATTGTCTGTAGACCCTGTCTCGTGTCTGAGCCGTTGAATTGCGACTCCACTTTGTCTCTATCCTGATGTTTTGTCTGTTTAATTGCCTTGCGGAGTGAGTGTCTGAGCCGTTGACACTGTTCGCATTCTGCCATATCCCCAGTCACCTTGCCATTGTTAAATGCAGTGGTTCGCACTTTCAGTTTTGCATGAATGCTGCCGTCTATCCACGGTTTCTGGTTAGGGTAGGTTTTAATAGTCACAGTAGGCACAACATCTCCTATACACTTCCTGATATACTCAGTCACCGTTTCAGTGTATTCATCTAAATTATTTTCGCAAGCTACCCGGAACATATCCCAGTCCGTGTGATCAAAACAATCTTGAAGCGTGGATTCCGATTGGTCAGACCAGCGTTTGAGTTTCTGCCTATAGGAAGGGAGGAGCAAAATGGAGTCTTGGTCAGATTTGCCGAAAGGATGGCGGGGGAGGTCCTTATAACCATCCCGGAAGTTTGAATAGACACGGTCGAGAATTTTAGCAGCCTGTGTACAACAGTTGATATGTTGATAGAACTTCTGCAGCCTAGTCCTCAAATTTGCTTTGTTAAAATCCCTGGCTACAATAAATGCAGCCTCAGGATATGTGGTTTCCAGTTTGCTTAAAGTCCGGTGAAGTTATTTGAGGGCCGTCGTGGTATCGGCTTGAGGGGGGATATACACGGCCGTGACTATAACCGAAGAAAATTATCTTGGGAGATAATACGGTCTGCATTTGATTGTGAGGTATTCTAGGTCGGGTGAACAAAAGGACTTGAATTCCTGTATGTTTCTACAATTACACCATGAGTCGTTAATCATGAAACATACACCTCCGCCCTTCTGCTTCCCGGAGAGATATTTATTTCTGTCTGCGCGATGAACTGAGAACCCATCTGGTTGGACCGATTTCGACAGAATATCCAGAGAGAGCCATGTTTCCGTGAAACAAAGTATGTTACAGGCCCTGATGTCTCTCTGGAAAGAAATCATTGCCCTGAGCTCATCGACCTTGTTATCCAAAGACTGAACATCAGCGAGTAATATACTTGGAAGCAGTGGGTGGTTTGCGCGCCTCCTAAGTCGAACCAGCAGGCCGCTCCGAGTGCCTCTCCTCCGCCGCCGGCGATGTTTTGGGTCAGCCGCTGGAATCAGTTCAGTTGCCCTGGGGAGAGCAAACAAAGGATCTGCTTCGGGAAAGTCGTATTCCTGGTCGTAATGCTGGTGAGTTACCGCCGCTCTGATATCAATAGTTTTTCCCGGCTGTATGTAATGATACAAAACACTTTCTGAGCTAATAATGTAAAAAATAATACATAAAAAAACAAAGTACGCCGATGTTTCCTAAGAGCTAGTCGTGAGGCCGCCATCTTCGTCGGCGCTGGGCCAATTGTGCGCCGCCCTATGGGACCCCCGGTCACGGGATCAAACCTGGGTCTGTAGTGATGCCTTAAGCACTGCCATGCTTTAGACCGCTGCGCCACTCGGGAGGCCTAAAGTATTCATTTTCTAAATATTTTTCCCAAGGATAATGTAGAGAAAATGTGAAAATCAAAATGTTTGAAAGCCTTTTTCTCCTAAATGGAATTACAAATTCATCAAATTTCAAAGCAGCATTACTTTCCCATGTTTCCTCCAACTGAAGTGTGTATGAATTGCAATTTTGAAGCTCTGAGTTTATACTTTTTTTATCCAACGTAAAAAACACAATCAAACATTTTGGAAAATAATACCGAAAAGAGATGGTGGGTCACAATTATTTTCAGGTAATTCTCCATGGCTGCACCTCATAAACCGGGAATTAGAGTGGAACTGACAGCGTTGTAGCAACATTAAATCGTTTTTTTTTTTTTACATTTTCTGACAAGCGAGCACTTAGATATGGTCGTTTTCATAAATTCATAGAATGTTTGGGAATTATGTTGAATAAGGCATTTGTGAAAAATTCTAAAGCAATATATTCAACCGTTTTGAGCGTTGGTAAATTCATCAATTATTCTGCATCTGGCGAACACAGACGAGTGCTCGGAAATCGGAGAAGATAGCCAGGGTGACTTTTACGAACGCAAGAGATATACTAACTGGATAACAGTCGTTCAAGTTCAGCATCGCTAGCTAGCAAAGCGATTCACATTTCTTGCTAGCTAACCAAATGACACCTGCATCTAGTTGTAGCCACCGAAAAACGAGTCAGTCACTCACCCACTCCTCCAATGACATGACATCCTACCAGCAGCTAGCTAATGCTAGGCTCCGTGTTTTTAGCTTGTTCAATAAATAGCTTGCTACATAAATAGATACGCTAGCTTATTAGCCACGTTATCACTGACTTGTGATCATTACCCTTGCTAGTTTGATTGTATTGACATTTCCAGCCTTAGTTACATTCGTCCGTTTTTGTAGAAAATATTGAAATCATTGAAACTGAAACGTGCATTCCGAATGGAGGCAGCAAACAATGTACCAGGCCAGCTGTGATTTACAACCTGATAGCAATATTTTTGGGACTACCAAGAAATGTATTGGTGAATAATATTAATCATGCATTGAACTGCACCCATCTGTTCTGTCAACAATGCCTTACTGTACGTAATGGAATGTTGAGTCAAATCAAACCTATTCATAAAACCTCAAAGTTGGTTTTGTAGCATAAATTGGGAATTTGATATTTTTGGACTGATATGATTGTCTGTTTGTTTCATATCTGTAGTTAAAACGCTGTCAGTTCCACTTTATGGTTAAGCAAGTTCTTATCAAACCAAAGCCCTAAACATTAGCTAATCGTTCGTGGGGTTGGTGGTGTACAAAAACACCAAACTGGCTCCAGTAGAAGTGTCCGTAACCTTTGCTACCTACCAGCTACAGTAGAAAGGCTAACAGGCTAGCACGTCTTTGTCCAGCCTGACCACGTTGGAAAGAAGTATACCTCGTGACTTTCGCTTGATGATCCTTCGATAAAGTTGTTCTAAGATCAGTTTTACGCTGTATTTTGGAGATTGAAAGTAGAATATCCCACTATGATGGAAGACTAATCTAGTTAGCTTGCTAGCTCCTGGTTCTTTGCTTGGTTCCGACTTCTGCTAAGCCCGTCATCACACACAGATCAGACCAATCGAGTATCGATATATCAATGTCAACTCCATGGCTCGAGCCTTTATGGCTGATGATGCTTCTTGCATCTCACTTCAGGACAAATTTGCTGCATTTACAATTTTCTCATGGCAAATGTAAAGTGTGAAAAAATGCATTTTGAAGTTCAGAGGAGCTTTTTCTGTGATTTTATTAAACATTACGAGGCTTACTTGTCTAAGGCGTACTTACTACGTACTTCTTAACATGAAAAAAGGCGTGCATAGGTAAAACATTAAATCAAAACACTAACATATATCACTACAATCAGCATACATCAATTGATAAACCCATAATATATATTATTAATCAATGAACTGTTACAGAAGTTTGCAGATGACTCAACAGTAGTAGGCTTGATTACCAACAATGACGAGACAGCCTACAGGGAGGAGGTGAGGGCTCTAGGAGTGTGGTGTCAGGAAAATAACCACTCACTCAACGTCAACAAAACAAAGGAGATGTTCGTGGACTTTAGGAAACAGCAGAGGGTGCACCCCCCTATCCACATTGACGGGACAGCAGTGGAGAAGGTGGAAAGTTTTAAGTTCCTCGGTGTACCTATCACTGACAAACTGAAATGGTCCACCCACACAGACAGTGTGGTGAAGAAGGCGCAACAGCGTCTCTTCAACCTCAAGAGGCTGAAGAAATTTGGCCTGTCACCTAAAACCCTCACAAACTTTTACAGATGCACAATTGAGAGCATCCTGTCGGGCTGTATCACCGCCTGGTACGGCAACTGCACCGCCCACAACCACAGGGCTCTCCAGAGGGTGGTGCGGTCTGCACAACACATCACTGGGGGCAAACTACCTGCCCTCCAGGACACCTACAGCACCCGATGTCACAGGAAGGCCAAACAGATAATCAAGGACAACTACCAACCGAGCCACTGCCTGTTCACCCCGATCTTCCAGAAGGCGAGGTCAGTACAGGTGCATCAAAGCTGGGACCGAGAGACTGAAAAACAGTTTATATCTCAAGGCCATCAGAATGTTAAAAAGCCATCACTAGCACAGAGGCGCTGCTGCCTACATACAGACTTGAAAATCACTGGCCACTTTAATAAATGGAACACTAGTCACTTTAATAATGCCACTTTAATAATGTTTACATATCTTGCATTACTCGTCTCATATGTATATACTGTATTCTGTACTATCTATTGCATTTTGGCCTATGCCGCTCTGACAATGACATTGCTCATCCATATATTTATATATTACTATTCCATTCCTTTACTTAGATTTGTGTGTATTAAGATATTTGTTGTGGAACTGTTAGATATTACTTGCTAGATATTACTGCACTGTCGGAATTAGAAGCACAAGCATTTCGCTACACTCACAATAACATCTGCTAACCATGTGTATGTGACCAATACATTTGATTTGAAGCAGACTGTAGCCTTATCCACACATACTAATTGTTGTTACTTAAATAAATATAACTTCTCTCCGTTCCACTCTGCCCAACTGTGTTCCTAAAGTCGACCAGCCGCACAGACACACTCTTCAGACCTAGCAGTAAGGCAATACCCGTAGAGGTGCGATCCGGGAGGGTGGACGGAGATGTGCTAGGTTTCTTCTTCCTTGGTGGGGTTTATCGGCGGTTGGCATCCAACGTTATGGTGCATTACCGCCACCTACTGTACTAGAGTGTGGGCCAGAGACAGGAAGAAACTAAATCCTACCTGCCAGCCCCGTTGCTCTTAAAAAAGATAACAAAATATTTGAGACTATATCTAATGACGTTCTGCTCAATATACTCTTTAAACTAATTTCCTGTATGCCCTTCTCTCTCATACTATATCTCAGCCTCTCTCTTTCCCTCTGATACTGCCCACACTGTGGCAATAAATGCTCCACGGTCTCCGTTTCCTGACAATATTCACACTTTCCTGTTGGATGCTTTCCTATCACATTTAATGTCTTATTCAACTGGCTGTGTCCCACCCTTAATCTTGTAAAAATAGCCTCCTCTCTTCTGTCCCTTCCTGCCGTCCTCCCCTCCCCGACTTTCCTCTGTAATTGAAATAAATGCCTTCCCTTATTATCTCTATTCCACTGCTCCTGCCATCTCTGCACCATCACTGTATATATCAGTCTTTTTGTCTCTGCCTTGCTCATTGAAACTTCAACATCAACATCCCCACTACTAAGTGCTTGTTTAGCCAGTACATCTACTGCCTCGTTCCCCTCCACCCCCACATGGGCTGGGACCCAAGTAAATCTTATCTGTATACCCATCTGTTTAATCCTGCCATGGGTTTGTAGCACCTCATAAAGCAGGTCTTGTCTGCTACGTGAGCTTAAGGACTGGAGACTCATTAACACTACACATGAATCAGAGCAAATAACTACTCTGTCTGGCTTGACTTCCTCCACCCACTGCAAGGCCAACAGTATGGCCATCAGCTCCGCCGTATATACAGCCAGATGATCTGTAATACGTTTCCTGACTTCCACCCCATGTTCCTACAAATGCTGACCCAGTACGTCCTGTCTTTGAATCTTTTGAACCATCTGTGTAAATGGCAACAAAATCCTGATACACAGTATCCAGACTTCTCTTAAACAAATCAGATGGATCAACACCCTCCCTATCTTTCTGTAGTCTCTCCAACACTTCTAGATCAACTACTGGAGGCGGGAGTAGCCATGGTGGATTTACAGAAATAGCTACCGTTGGACTAAACTCCCTTCCATCCAGTCCCATCTCCTTCACCTGGGTATTACCCACACACCCAAAGCTTGTGTTCTGTCTTCGCTCATGTTCCCAGCATGCCTGTAAAATCCCTTTCGCAGGATGAGACACCCCATGTCCTTGTAGGTTGACCCAATAATTCATTGCCAGCTGCTTTCTCCTAATTTGCAATGGCATATCCCCCATCTCCACCTGTAATGCAGCCACTGGGGACATCCGAGTCCTTGCCCCTGTATGACATTAGCCTTTCCAATGAGGTCCGGGCTGCCGAAACATATGCTATACTGCCAGTCTATTACAGATCATATCAATGCAACATACATTTCAATGAGGAACACCCAGCCCCCCACTCCTTCCCCGTCAGACAGCGCATCACATTTAGCACCTTCTTACACTTTCCCACCACTCTCTCAATGTGTTCTGCCCAGGTCAGTCTAGTGTCAAAGTATACCCCAAGGAACCTGAAGGCCCCCACCCTCTCCAAGTTTCTCCCATATAACCTAAAGCATACCTCATCTCCCACCTTCCTCCTGGTAAAGAACACTGTTTGAGTTTTCTCTACAGAGAACCTGAATCCCCACATTAATGCCCACCGCTCTACCTCATCAATTGCTTCCTGTACCTTCCTGACTATGTATGGCACATTTCTTCCCCTCTTCCATAAGGTCCCATCATCTGCAAATAACAACCTCCCAATATCCTGCTGTACCTGAGAGTAAACATCATTGATCATGATTGAGAACAACAGAGGACAATTCACGCTCCCCTGTGGTGTACCGTTATCCACCAGGTAGCTGCCTGATAAAGACTTCCCCACCCTCACCTGGATAGACCTTCCAAACAGGAAATCCTTTATCCAGTTGTACGTTCTTCTTCCTACCCCCATAATATCGAGCTTGATTAACAACCCCTCCTTCCACATCATATCATACGCCTTCTCCACATCAAAAAAGACAGCTACAACAGTCTCCTTGTTCACCTGAGCCTTCCTGACCTCTGCTTCTAAGCAGAGCATTGGATCAATAGTTCCCCTACCCTTCCTGAACGCACTCTGATGTGGCGATTCTAGCCCTCTGCTCTCCAGGAAGTAAGTTAGCCTCTCCGTAATCATACGTTCCATAATCTTACATACAGTCGTGGTCAAAAGTTTTGAGAATGACACAAATATTATTTTTCACAAAGTCTGCTGCCTCAGTTTTTATGATGGCAATTTGCATATACTCCAGAATGTTATGAAGAGTGATCAGATGAATTGCAATTAATTGCAAAGTCCCTCTTTGCCATGAAAATGAACTTAATCCCAAAAAAACATTTCCACTGCATTTCAGCCCTGCCACAAAAGGACCAGATGACATCATGTCAGTGATTCTCTCGTTAACACAGGTGAGAGTGTTGACGAGGACATGGCTGGAGAACACTCTTTCATGCTGATTGAGTTAGAATAACAGACTGGAAGCTTTAAAATGAGGGTGGTGCTTGAAATCATTGTTCTTCCTCTGTTAACCATGGTTACCTGCAAGGAAACACGTGCCTTCATCATTGCTTTGCACAAAAGGGCTTCACAGGCAAGGATATTGCTGCTAGTAAGATTGCACCTAAATCAACCATTTATCGGATCATCAAGAACTTCAAGGAGAGAGGTTCAATTGTTGTGAAGAAGGCTTCAGGGCGCCCAAGAAAGTCCAGCAAGCTCCAGGACCATCTCCTAAAGTTGATTCAGCTGCGGGATCGGGGCACCACCAGTGCAGAGCTTGCTCAGGAATGGCAGCAGGCAGGTGTGAGTGCATCTGCACGCACAGTGAGGCGAAGACTTTTGGAGGATGGCCTGGGGTCAAGAAGGGCAGCGAGGAAGCCACTTCTCTCCAGGAAAAACATCAGGGACAGACTAATATTCTGCAAAAGGTACAGGGATTGGACTGCTGAGGACTGGGGTAAAGTCATTTTCTCTGATGAATCCCCTTTCCGATTGTTTGGGGCATCCGGAAAAAAGCTTGTCCGGAGAAGACAAGGTGAGCGCTTCCATCAGTCCTGTGTTATGCCAACAGTAAAGCATCCTGAAACCATTCATGTGTGGGGTTGCTTCTCAGCCAAGGGAGTGGGCTCACTCACAATTCTGCCTAAGAACACAGCCATGAATAAAGGATGGTACCAACACATCCTCCGAGAGCAACTTCTCCCAACCATCCAATAACAGTTTGGTGACGAACAATGCCTTTTCCAGCATGATGGAGCACCTTGCCATAAGGCAGGGTTCTTCAATTCCGGTCCTGGAGGGCCGAAACACCTCTGTTTTTCATCCTCTCCTTCTAATCAGGGGCTAATTCAGACCTGGGACACCAGGTGAGTGCAATTAACTACCAGGTAGAAATAAAAAACAGAAGTGTTTCGGCCCTCCAGGACCGGAATTGAAGAACCCTGCCATAAGGCAAAAGTGATAACTAAGTGGCTCGGGGAACAAAACATCGACATTTTGGGTCCATGGCCAGGAAACTCCCCAGACCTTAATCCCATTGAGAACTTGTGGTCAATCCTCAAGAGGCGGGTGGACAAACAAAAACCCACAAATTCTGACAAACTCCAAGCATTGATTATGCAAGAATGGGATGCCATCAGTCAGGATGGGGCCCAGAAGTTAATTGACAGCATGCCAGGGCGGATTGCAGAGGTCTTGAAAAAGAAGGGTCAACACTGCAAATATTGACTCTTAATATATTGACGCATAAACTTAATGTAATTGTCAATAACAGCCTTTGACACTTATGGAATGCTTGTAATTATACTTCAGTATACCATAGTAACATCTGACAAAAATATCTAAAAACACTGAAGCAGCAAACTTTGTGAAGACCAATAGTTGTGTCATTCTCAAAACTTTTGACCACGACTGTACATGTGATGTTAAAGCTATTGGCCGATAGCTTGTTGGCCTCGTTGGATCCTTCCCGGGCTTCCGGATTGGTACCACTACTGCCTCCTTCCAACTGCCTGGTAGTTTCCCCTCCTCCCACACTCGGTTGTACAACACCAATACCTTATCCAGTGCCTCATCACTAAAATGGGCCAACATAACATAGCACACCTCATCTTTCCCAGGTGAAGTTAACCCAGCCTTACCTACTGCTCTTTTCACCTCTGCCATGGTAAATGGTGCATTCTGGCTTTCGCTTGATGTTCCTTTGATAACTTTGTTCTAAGATCAGTTGTATTTTGGAGTTTGACAGTAGAATATCCCGCTATGCTTGAAGACTAATCTAGTTAGCTAGCTTCTCCTTTGCTTGCTTCCAACTTCGCCTGTCTGCACCTTGATCACACACAGACCAGACCAATCGAGTATTGCTATATCAATGATTATTTATTTTTTTTATCTATGGCTGATGCTTCGTGTAATCTCTCACGCCAGGAAACATTTGCTGCATTTAATTTGTTCTTAGCCAAAAGTGAAGTGTGAAAAAAGCTTTTTATGTGATTTTATTAACATTACGAGGCTTACTTATAAATATATAATATATATAATATAATAATATAATAATATATATAATATATAAATAATAATATATAAATGCCATTTAGCAGACGCTTTTATCCAAAGCGACTTACAGTCATGCGTGCATACATTTTTTTGTGTACGTGTGGTCCCGGGGATCGAACCCACTACCTTGGCGTTACAAGCGCCGTGCTCTACCAGCTGAGCTACAGAGGACCCTACTTGTCAAAAGGCTTACTTAATTCTAAACAGATTTATACAGAGCGTGCATAGGTTAAAAAATATAAATATATACACTGAACAAAAATATAAACGCAACATGTAAAGTGTTGGTCCCATGTTTCATGAGCTGAAATAAAAGATCCCAGAAATGATCCATATGCACAAAAAGCGTATTTCTCTCAAATTTTGTGCACAAATTTGTTTACATCCCTGTTAGTGAGAATTTCTCATTTGCCAAGATAATCCATCCACCTGACAGGTGTGGCATATCAAGAAGCTGATTAAACAGCATGATCATTACGCAGGTGCACCTTGTGCTGGGGACAATAAAAGGCCACTCTAAAATGTAGATTTGTCACACATCACAATGCCACAGATATTTTTGAGGGAATGTTCATTTCTCTACCATAAACCGCCTCCAACGTCGTTTAAGAGAATTTGGCAGTATGTCCAACCGGCCTCACAACAGCAGACCACGTGTAACCACGCCAGCCCCTCCACATCCGGCTTCTTCACCTGCGGGATCGTCTGAGAACAGCCACCCGGACAGCTGATGAAACTGAGGAGTATTTCTGTCTGTAATAAAGCTCTTTTGTGGGGGAAAACTCATTCTGATTGGTTGGGCCTGGCTCCACAATGTGTGAGCCTGGCTCCCAAGTGGGTGGGCCTATGCCCTCCCAGTCCCACCCATGGCTGCGCCCCTAGATTAGGTCCTAATGAATTTATTTCAATTGACTGATTTCCTTACATGAACTGTAACTCAGTAAAATAGTTGAAATTGTTGCATGTTGAGTTTACATTTTTGTTAAGTATACTTGGAACACAAAGTTCTCTTTGAGAGTCCAGATGTTTTAATTGGGTGAAGATTCAACATGCATAGAGCTTGACCTTATGTACAGTTGAAGTCAGAAGTTTACATACACTTAGGTTGGAGTCATTAAAACTATTTTTAACCACTCCACAAATTTCTTGTTAACAAACTATAGTTTTGGCAAGTTGGTTAGGACATCTACATTGTGCATGACACAAGTAATTTTTCCAACAATTGTTTACAGACAGATTATTTCACTTATAATTCACTGTATCACAATTCCAGTGGGTCAGAAGTTTACATACACTAAGTTGACTGTGCCTTTAAACAGCTTGGAAAATTCCAGAAAATTATGTCATGGCTTTAGAAGCTTCTGATAGGCTAATTGATATCATTTGAGTCAATTGGAGGTGTACCTGTGGATGTATTTCAAGGCCTACCTTCAAACTCAGTGCCTCTTTGCTTGACATCATGGGAAAATCAAAAGAAATAAGCCAAGACCTCAGGAAAAAAATTGTAGACCTCCACAAATCTGGTTCATCCTTGGGAGCAATTTCCAAACGCCTGAAGGTACCACGTTCATCTGTACAAACAATAGTATGCAAGTAAACACCAAGGGACCACGCAGCCGTCATACCGCTCAGGAAGGAGACGCGTTCTGTCTCCTAGAGATGAACATACTTTGGTGCGAAAAGTGCAAATCAATCCCAGAACAACAGCAAAGGACCTTGTGAAGATGCTGGAGGAAACAGGTACGAAAGTATCCATATCCACAGTAAAACGAGTCATATATCGACATAACCTGAAAGGCCGCTCAGCAAGGAAGAAGCCACTGCTTCAAAACGCCATAAAAAAGCCAGACTACGGTTTGCAACTGCACATGGGGACAAAGATAGTACTTTTTGGAGAAATGTCCTCTGGTCTGATGAAACAATAATAGAACTGTTTGGCCATAATGACCATTGTTATGCTTGGAGGAAAAAGGGGGTTGCTTGCAAGCCGAAGAACACCATCCCAACCGTGAAGCACGGGGGTGGCAGCATCATGCTGTGGGGGTGCTTTGCTGCAGGAGGGACTGGTGCACTTCACAAAATATATGGCATCGTGAGGAAGGAAAATTACGTGGATATATTGAAGCAACATCTCAAGACATCAGTCAGGAAGTTAAAGCTTGGTCGCAAATGGGTCTTCCAAATGGACAATGACCCCAAGCATACTTCCAAAGTTGTGGCAAAATGGCTTAAGGACAACAAAGTCAAGGTATTGGAGTGGCCATCCTATAGAACATTTGTGGGCAGAACTGAAAAAGCATGTGCGAGCAAGGAGGCCTACAAACCTGACTCAGTTACACCAGCTCTGTCAGGAGGAATGGGCCAAAATTCACCCAACTTATTGTGGGAAGCTTGTTGTAGGCTACCCGAAACTTTGACCCAAGTTAAACAATTTAAAGGCAATGCTACCAAATACTAATTGAGTGTATGTAAACTTCTGACCCACTGGGAATGTGATGAAAGAAATAAACGCTGAAATAAATCACTCTCTACTATTATTCTGACATTTCACATTCTTAAAATAAAGTGGTGATCCTAACTGACCTAAAACAGGGATTTTTACAAGGATTAAATGTCAGGAATTGTGAAAAACTGAGTTTAAATGTATTTGGCTAAGGTGTATGTGAACTTCCGACTTCAACTGTATATTTAATATGTAATGTATGATTTGTCCCCTGTAGCTCAGTTGGTAGAGCATGGCTCTTGCAACGCCAGGGTTGTGGGTTCATTTTTTTCCACCACTGATTCCAATACAAGAATTCTATAGAAAAATGCTATCAGATTTTTAGGATAGAATCCCAAAGGAGTCCAATTGGATAGTTTCAAAATCTGATAGCATTTTTCTATTGAATTCTTGTATTGGAATCAGTTGTGGAAAAAGTACTCAATTGTCATAAAAGTATTTGGTTTTAAATTTACTTAAGTATTAAAAATAAATGGAATTGCTAAAATGCACTTAAGTATCAAAAGTAAAAGTATAAATCATTTCATATACCGTATATTAAGCAAACCAGATGGCACACATTTTTATTTTTATTGAAGGATAGCCAGGGGCACACTCCAACACTCAGACATAATTTTCAAACGAAGCATTTCTGTTTAGTGAGTGCCAGATCAGAGGCAGTAGGGATGACCAGGGATGTTCTCTTGATAAGTGTGTGAATTGGACCATTTTCCTGTCAAAATGTAATGAGTACTTTTGGGTGTCAGGGAAAATGTATGGAGTAAAAAGTACATTATTTTCTTTAGGAATGTAGTGAATTAAAAGTAAAATTGCCAAAAATATAAATAGTAAAGTACAGATACCCCAAAAAACTACTTAAGTAGTAGTACTTTACACTATTTTTACTTAAGTACTTTACACCACTGATTGGAATCCTATAAGATAAAATCCTATATGACAGAATCCCATAGGAGTCCAATGTGTTTCTTTTTCCATTTTGGCAATCCCCAAATCAAAATGCATCACTCCAAAATGTAGCTGATTGTCTTCAGCAGGTTGACCTCTAACGAGTGATGTCACAATATTTCCAGTTTCCATGTGGTTTTTGAGTTGTGTTAGTTTCAACAGCGCATACAACCTGATTTACCCCTAATCAATATGAGTGATTAATTGCCACTTGTCAAAACAACAGGGGTTTGATAAAAAAATTAAAAAAAGTAATATGATTACTATTGTAGCACATGTATATGAAGGTAGTACATTTTATGTTTTCAATATATCACAAACTGTTTATTGATTATTGATTTGGACACATCAAAACTGTGTTATTGTCAATGGGAAGCACAGACAGCGTAATTTTCAACGTATGTTTTAGGAATATAAATGGAACTTAACATTAATTTCCAATAGTATTCTACTTGATTAGGTAAAAACTGCTAAATGAGTCCAGAAACGTGATGTGATTTATTTATTTTGATGATCTATCAGGAATCATGAAAACAGGTTTCATTTACCTATAATAAAAGGCAGATATATTTAGCAATAACAAATAAGATAAACATTTATCATCTGCTATAACAACAGTGACTAAAAAACTAGACAGAAATGGCTACAACTTAGCTAGCTAGCTAGTCAGCTGACAGGCAAAATATGTCTAACAGTAGTTTCTTAGCTAGCATAAAATGGTGTATGTACAATGACGAAAATATGACTAAACATTGATAACTTCGTCAGGAAACATAAGGAAACAAATACTGTACTCATAGTTCTTGCATTCACGCACAGTGAAGGATAAAGCACTTATAAAACCAGAGATTCTCTGTACAGCCACAGGTGGCTAGCTGAACTTGGGCGTTAATTAACACTGCAAGCCTGTGCTAGCTGTGACTCTTAAAAGGGACAGGCTTTTTTTTTTTTTTACAGGTAAATAAAACAAAAATTAATATAGAACTGTTGTTTCCGATCAACAAAAATGTTGTAATTCATGTTGTTGTATTGTACTGGAATTTATGACTAAAATATATAATTGAATGGGTTCAATTAAGAAACAATAGTTATAGGATTCTGATTGGGGTGACAAAATCCTACAAGACTTATCAAAAACCTAGGATCCAATTGAATTACTTTTGATTCCCAATAGGAAAAAAGTAGTCTACTAGGATTCCAAAAGGATTGTGAAAGAGGTGACCAAATCCTATATAGGATTGTGAAAATCCAATAGAATTCAATTGGAAAAATCACTAATCCTATAGGATATTTGGACTAAGGCAATTTAATACATGAATACATACCTGCTATTGTTAAAACATAATATACATTAACCCTATTTTATTAATAATAGGAGTATATGAAAGAAGATAAGACTTGAACTTGCCTAAATTGTTACAGTAATTTTCCATCACGTTGTGTGCCAGACCAGACAATGACCCTCACACGGGAGCGAATATGCAGCTTCTTACACAGGAAACAAGGCAGAGAACATAACAGATTGACCATATAAGGCGGACAACTGAGCTCCTGTAACAAGAAGCTCATGTTTTATGACAGAAAGACTGCTACACCACCCCAGGTCATAGAGATCGAGGAAACTTCACTTTGTACTAGTTTTGCATCCTAATGTGACGGTTTGTACCCACCGTGAACGCACCTTGGATCCTTAACAGCTTCTATCCCCAAGCCGTTAGACTGCTAAACAGTTAATCAAATGGCTACCCGGACTATTTGCATTGACCCCCTTTTTTACGCTGCTGCTACTTGCTGTTTATTATCTATACAGTCACTTTACCCCTACCTACATGTACATATTACCCCAATAACCTTGACTAACCTGTACCCCCGCACATTGACTCGGTACCGGTACCCCCAGTATAGCCTCGTTATTGTTATTTTATTGTGTTCCTTTAGTTTAGTTTATTTGTATAAAAATGTTTTGCAAATATTTTCTTACTTACTTTTTTTTCTGCATTGTTGGTTAAGGGCTTGTAAGTAAGCATTTCACTATAAGATCTACATCTGTTGTATTTAGAGCATGTGACAAATAACATTTGATTGATTCACGTCCCCTCCTTTAGTCAAAGTCAACTGGAAAATTGTGGTCTTCAGGTAAGCTATGCAGTGAAAATTGGTGCTCGATTACTCCGGACTGAAGGACAATACTGTACCCAATCCACAGAAGAGACAAAACTTTAGTACTATTAGGCAACTTCATCTGAACACAGCAGAGCAGTAGCCTCTAACGGAGGAGTGCCATATCTTCTGTCACACGAACACAGCAGAGCAGTAGCCTCTAACGGAGGAGTGTGATATCTTCTGTCACACGAACACAGCAGAGCAGTAGCCTCTAACGGAGGAGTGCCATATCTTCTGTCACACGAACACAGCAGAGCAGCAGCCTCTAACGGAGGAGTGCCATATCTTCTGTCACACGAACACAGCAGAGCAGTAGCCTCTAACGGAGGAGTGCCATATCTTCTGTCACACGAACACAGCAGAGCAGCAGCCTCTAACGGAGGAGTGCGATATCTTCTGTCACACGAACACAGCAGAGCAGCAGCCTCTAACGGAGGAGTGCCATATCTTCTGTCACACGAACACAGCAGAGCAGTAGCCTCTAACGAGGAGTGCCATATCTTCTGTCACACGAACACAGCAGAGCAGTAGCCTCTAACGGAGGAGTGCGATATCTTTTGGTACACCGTTGGAGAAAGTTGGAAATAAAGAACAACGGACCAGAAATGGGTCAGATGAGTTTGGGTACTTTCTAACAACTGCTCATTGTGTTTTTATCGATAGCAAATGTAATATTTATATTAATTTTATTTATTTATTTCTCCCCTCTTTTCTGTCACACACATACAGACAGACACAGACACGCACACACACACTTTTGTGTGTCTCTCTCTCTAGGGGTGAGATTGTAAGCAACACGACAAATCTCGTCTTCTCCAAGTCAAAACAATAATCTTCTTCTTCTTCTTCTTCTTTTTCTTCTTCTTCTTCCTTCTTCTCCTCTATTGGGTAAATCCATTTGAATTCAATCACTTTTTGACAGCACCCCTTTTGATTTGAACGAAACCTTCCATACATATTTGCCCATTGTAGAAGTGCTCAGAAAGTGACTTTTTTGAGTTCAATGCCAAAACATTAAAGAGATAAAGGTGCTCAAAGTTAACCTGTTTTGTATATTTAAAAAAAGTCACTTTCTGACCACTTCTTCCATGGGCAAACATGTATGGAAAGTCTTGCTTACATCAAAAGGGATGCAGTCAAAAAGTGATTGAATTCAAATGGATTTACCCTATTCATAGGCAGAGCTAGAATTGTTCTGAGGCCATTCAGCACACAGTACGTCACCTGCAGGATGTCCATGTACTTTCTTATGTTTCAACATGCCTACTAAATAGGTGAACCTCTCCCCACATATATCACAACTGTAAGGCTTCTCTCCGGTGTGGGTGCGCTTGTGTACAGCCAGTGCATCGGTTCGGGAAAACCTCTTCCCACACTGATCACAGGCGTGAGGCTTCTCTCCAGTATGAGTTCTCTTGTGTGCAGCCAGGTTTTGTGACCGACTGAAGCTCATCCCACAGACAGAGCATGGGTAAGGTTTCTCCCCGGTGTGTGTTCGTTGGTGTGTCACCAAAGAATGGGACTGAGAAAACCTCCTCCCACATTGATCACAGACGTAAGGCATCTCTCCGGTATGCACACGCTGGTGTGTTGCTAAACCTTGGCGGAATATGAAGCTCCTGCCACAGTCAGGGCAGTGGTACGGTTTCACTCCTCGGTGTATCTTCATGTGAGTTCTGAAGTTGCTTGGATGGTTGAAAGTCTTCCCGCACAGGTCGCAGACAATGGACTTGTCTTTACTGTGCCTTTTCTGGTGTTTCTTCAGATATATTGGATGAGAGAAACAATGTCCACACTCAAGGCAGCGGTAAGGTCTCTCTCCCGGGTTGTGCATCAGCTGGTGAAATTTTAGACTACCTTTCGTGGCAAAACCCGCATCACATTCTGAGCAGCGGAAGGGCCTTTCGTCAGCAGGCTTGTGTTTAAACTCGTGTAATTTCAGTAAGTAGGCTTGAATGAACTGCATTCCGCAGTCGGAACATTGGAATGGTTTCTCTTCAGTATGCATTCTCATATGCAAATTAAAGGATGCCGAAATACAAAACCTCTTCTTGCAGTAGGCACATTGGTAAGGCCTTTCTGTGGCAGGCATGTGTGTTTGCTTGTGTGCTTTTAGAGTGGATTTTTGAGCAAAACTTTTCTCGCACTTGGAGCATTGGAATGGTTTCTCTCCTGTGTGTTTCCTTTGATGGTTTTTGAAGGTTGATAAAAAACTGTAGCTCTTCCCGCAGTCAGAGCAGTGGTAAGACCTTTCTGCGGGAGGCTCGTGTACCGTTTTCTCATGTATTTTTCGATAGTGGTTGTTTGCAAAACCTTTCCCACACTTGGAGCACTGGAATGGTTTATATTCGGTGTGGGTGCTTTGATGGATTTTCAACCTTGATAAAACACTGAAACTCTTTCCGCAGTCAGAGCAGTGGTGAGGTTTCTTCCCAGTGTGCATTTGCTGGTGCATCTTAAGAGTCAATTTTTGACTGAACGTCTCCCCACGCTGTGAGCAGCGGTAAGGTTTCTCTCTTGTATGGATTCTTTGGTGCATTTTGAGTGTCGCTGGACCACCGAAAGTCTTCCCACGGTCAGAGCAGCAGTGGTGTGGTTTCTTCCCTGTATGTCTCTGCGATTGTTTGCTTAGGTGTTTTGATGTGGGAAGACTCCAGTCTGGGTCGTCAGCATGATGATGTTGTTGTTGAGGCTCCCCAGAAGATCCACGGTTGCCACGTCTCTCTCCTATGTGAAAGAAACAATCAAACAAACAGTGAATACAGTTTGTCCTACAGAAGTATTTATTTTATTTACTTTTTATTTAACCAGGTAAGCCAGTTGAGAACAAGTTCTCATTTACAACTACGACCTGGCCAAGACAAAGCAAAGCAGTGCGATAAAAACAACAACACAGAGTTACATATGGGATAAACAAAACGTACAGTCAAAAACACAATAGAAAATCTATATACAGTGTGTGCAAATGTAGTAAGTTATGGAGGTAAGGTAATAAATAGGCCATAGTGCAAAATAGTTACAATTTAGTATTAACACTGGAGTGATAGATGTGCAGAAGATGATGTGCAAATAGAGATTCTGGGGTGCAAATGAGCAAAATAAATAACAATATGGGGATAAGGTAGTTGGGTGGGCTAATTACAGATGGGCTGTGTACAGGTGCAAGCGATCGGTAAGCTGCTCTGACAACTGATGCTTAAAGTTAGTGAGGGAGATAAGAGTCTCCAGTTGCAGAGATTTTTGCAGTTCGTTCTAGTCATTGGCAGCAGAGAACTGGAAGGAATGGCGGCCAAATGAGGTGTTGGCTTTGGGGATGACCAGTGAGATATACCTGCTGGAGCGCATACTACGGGTGGGTGTTGCTATGGTGACCAACGAGCTAAGATAAGGCGGGGATTTGCCTAGCAGTGATTTATAGATGACCTGGAGCCAGTGGGTTTGGCGATTAATATGTAGTGAGGGCCAGCCAATGAGAGCATACAGGTCACAATGGTGGGTAGTATATGGGGCTTTGGTGACAAAACGGATGGCACTGTGATAGACTACATCCAATTTGCTGAGTAGAGTGTTGGAAGCTATTTTGTAAATGACATTGCCGAAGTCAAGGATCGGTAGGATAGTCAGTTTTACCACGGCATGTTTAGAAGCATGAGTGAAGGAGGCTTTGTTGCGAAATAGGAAGCCGATTCTAGATTTAACTTTGGATTGGAGATGCTTAATGTGAGTCTGGAAGGAGAGTTTACGGTCTAACCAGACACCTAGGTATTTGTAGTTGTCCAAATATTCTAAGTCAGACCCGCCGAGAGTAGTGATTCTAGTTGGGCGGGCGGGTGCAAGCAGCATTCGATTGAAGAGCATGCATTTAGTTTTACTAGCATTTAAGAGCAGTTGGAGGCTACGGAAGGAGTGTTGTATGGCATTGAAGCTCGTTTGGAGGTTTGTTAACATAGTGTCCAATGAAGGGCCAGATGTATACAAAATGGTGTCGTCTGCGTAGAGGTGGATCTGAGAGTCACCAGCAGCAAGAGCGACATCATTGATATACACAGAGAATAGATTTGGTCCGAGAATTGAACCCTGTGGCACCCCCATAGAGACTGCCAGAGGTCCAGACAACAGGCCCTCCGATTTGACACATTGAACTCTATCTGAGAAGTAGTTGGTGAACCAGGCGAGGCAGTCATTTGAGAAACCAAGGCTATTTAGTCTGCCAATAAGAATGCGGTGATTGACAGAGTCGAAAGCCTTGGCCAGGTCGATGAAGACGGCTGCACAGTACTGTCTTTTATCGATTGCGGTTATAATATCGTTTAGACCTTGAGCGTGGCTGAGGTGCACCCATGACCAGCTTGGAAACCAGATTGCATAGCGGAGAAGGTACGGTGGGATTCAAAATGGTCGGTGATCTGTTTGTTAACTTGGCTTTCAAATCCTTTGGAAAGGCAGGGCAGGATGGATATAGGTCTGTAACAGTTTATATCACATTGAGGTATTACAGTGCCTTCATAAAGTATTCACAGCCCTTGACTTTTTCCACATTTTGTTACGTTACAACTTTATTATAAAAAAATATATATAATAATTCCTCAGCAATTTACACACAATACCTCATAATGACAAAGCGAAAACAGGTTAAAAAAAAGAATTTAAAAAATAACTTATTTAACTAAGTATTCAGACCCTTTGCTATGAGACTCGAAATTGAGCTCAGGTGCATCCTGTTTCCATTGATCATCCTTGAGATGTTTCTACAACTTGATTGGAGTCCACCTGTGGTAAATTCAATTGATTGGACATGATTTGGAAAGGCACACACCTGTCTATATAAGGTCCCACAGTTGACAGTGCATGTCAGAGCAAAAACTAAATCTGCATAGAAGAATGGGAGAATCTCCCCAAATACAGCTGTGACAAGCTGGTAGCGTCATACCCAAGAAGATTTGAGGATGTAATCGCTGGCAAAGGTGTTTCAACAAAGTACTAAGTAAAGAGTGTTATTTCATTTTTTTTAAATATATATATATAGATATATATATATAAGCAAACATTTCTAATAACCTGTTTTTGCTGAGGGAAAACAACTATTTAATCAATTTCAGAATAAGGCTGTAACCTAACAAAATGTGGAAAAAGTAAAGGGGTCTGAAAACCTTCAGAAAGTATTCACACCCCTTATCTTTTTCCAAAAATGTTTGTGTTACAGCCTGAATTTACACACAATACCCCATAATGTCAAAGAGGAATTTTTTTTTTTTTGAGATTTTTACAAATGAATTAAAAATGAAAAAATGAAATGTATTCAACCCATTTGTTATGGCAAGCCTAAATAAGTTCAGGAGTAGAAAAGGGTAAAATACAAAAAAGCAGACATTGAATTACCCTTTGAGCAAGGTGAAGTTATTAATTACACTTTGGATGGTGTATCAATACACCCAGTCACTACAAATATACAGGCGTCCTTCCTAACGCGGTTGCCGGAGAGGAAGGAAACCTCTCAGAGATTTCACCATGAGGCCAATGGGGACTTTAAAACGAAGACTTTAATGGCTGTGATAGGAAAAAACTGAGGAGTACATTGTAGTTACTCCATAATACTAACCTAAATGACAGAGTGAAAAGAAGGAAGCCTTTACAAGGCTCTGCATCTGTCATAGTGCTCCTAGACCTTACTGCCGCTTTTGACACCATCGATCACCAAATTCTTTTGGAGAGATTGGAAACCCTAATTGGTCTACATGGACAAGTTCTTGCTTGGTTGTCGGAAAGATATCATTTTGTCTCTGTGGATTGTTTGTCCTCTGACAAATTAATTGTACGTTTCGGTGTTCCTCAAGGTTCCATTTTAGGACCACTATATATATTCTACTTCTTGCGGAAAACACAATGTCAATTTTCACTGCTATGCGGACGACACATAGCTGTACATTTCAATGAAACACGTTGAAGCCCCCAAAATTGCCAACCCTGGAAGCGGATGACAGCAAATGTTTAACTTTTAAACACGGACAAAACGGAGATGCTAGTTCTAGGTCCCAAGAAACAAAGAGATCTGCTGTTTGATCTGACAATTAATCTTGATGGTTGTACAGTCGTTTTAAATAAAGCTATGAAGGACCTCAACGTTACTCTGGACCCTGATCTTTCTTTTGACGAACATATAAAAAGGGCAGCTTTTTTTTCATCTTCATAACATTGCAAAAAATCTGAAACTTTTTTTCAAAAGATTATTCAGAAAAGCTAATCCATGCTTTTGTGTCAGACTACAGCAATGCTCTACTCTCCTGCTACCCAGATAAAGCACTAAATACACTTCAGTTAGTGCTAACCACAGCTGCTAGAATGTTGACTAGAACCCAAAAAATAACTAGCCTCTCTACACTGGCTTCCTGTTAAGGCTAGGGCTGATTCCAAGGTTTTCTATTACATTTTGTATTTATTAGTGATCCACGTTGGCTACTCTTCCTGGTGTCCAAACACATTAATGCACTTACATCACACATAAGAACAAAAGATAAAACAAAGCTGTCATCAAAGCAAAGTGTGGCTATTTGAAGAATCTCAAATATAAAATAGATTTGTTTTATAATAGATTTGTTTAACCCTTTTTGGTTACTACATGATTCCATATGTGTTATTTCATAGTTTTGATGTCTTCACTATTATTCTACAATGTAGAAAATAGTTTTAAAAAATAAAGAAAAACCCTTGAATGAGTAGGTGCTCTAAAACTTTTGACCGGTAGTGTACATCACACATATCTACAATAAAGAAATGTATAAAACCACCATACTACAATATTACAATGTACGTGTGTGCTAGCGTGTTTGTGCGTATGCGTGTCTGTTCCTGTGTGTGTGTGTGTGTGTGTATATATCTCTTCACAGTCCCCGCTGTTCCAGAAGCTGTATTTTCATCAGTTTTTTTAATCTGATTCTACTGCTTGCATCAGTTACCTGATGTGGAATAGAGTTCCATGTAGTCATGGCTCTATGTAGTACTGTGCGCCTCCCATAGTCTTTTCTGGACTTTGGGATTGTGAAAAGACCTCTGGTGGCATGTCTTGTGGGGTATGCATGGGTGTCCGAGCTGTGTGCTACTAGTTTAAAACAGACACCTCGGTGCCTTCAGCATGTCAACACTTCTTACAGAAAGGGAGGGCAGAGTCACGGTAGAGATATAAAAAGTGGGAGACAATGGAGCAAAAGTGAGGGAGGAGAGACAGAGAGATGGGGCAGAGACAAAGAGAGAGAGGAAATGGAGTGATGCGAGAGAGGGAGGAGAGAGAGAGATGGGGCAGAGACAAAGAGAGAGAGGAAATGGAGTGATGCGAGAGAGGGAGGATAGATAGAGAGATGGGGCAGAGACAAAGAGAGAGAGGAAATGGAGTGATGCGAGAGAGGGAGGATAGATAGAGAGATGGGGCAGAGACAAAGAGAGAGAGGAAATGGAGTGATGCGAGAGAGGGAGGAGAGAGAGAGATGGGGCAGAGACAAAGAGAGAGAGGAAATGGAGTGATGCGAGAGAGGGAGGATAGATAGATAGATGGGGCAGAGGCAATGAGAGAGAGGAAATGGAGTGATGCGAGAGAGGGAGGATAGATAGAGAGATGGGGCAGAGACAAAGAGAGAGAGGAAATGGAGTGATGCGAGAGAGGGAGGAGAGAGAGAGATGGGGCAGAGACAAAGAGAGAGAGGAAATGGAGTGATGCGAGAGAGGGAGGATAGATAGAGAGATGGGGCAGAGACAAAGAGAGAGAGGAAATGGAGTGATGCGAGAGAGGGAGGATAGATAGAGAGATGGGGCAGAGACAAAGAGAGAGAGGAAATGGAGTGATGCGAGAGAGGGAGGATAGATAGAGAGATGGGGCAGAGGCAAAGAGAGAGAGGAAATGGAGTGATGCGAGAGAGGGAGGATAGATAGAGAGATGGGGCAGAGGCAAAGAGAGAGAGGAAATGGAGTGATGCGAGAGAGGGAGGATAGATAGAGAGATGGGGCAGAGACAAAGAGAGAGAGGAAATGGAGTGATGCGAGAGAGGGAGGAGAGAGAGAGATGGGGCAGAGACAAAGAGAGAGAGGAAATGGAGTGATGCGAGAGAGGGAGGATAGATAGAGAGATGGGGCAGAGACAAAGAGAGAGGAAATGGAGTGATGCGAGAGAGGGAGGATAGATAGAGAGATGGGGCAGAGACAAAGAGAGAGAGGAAATGGAGTGATGCGAGAGAGGGAGGATAGATAGAGAGATGGGGCAGAGGCAAAGAGAGAGAGGAAATGGAGTGATGCGAGAGAGGGACGATAGATAGAGAGATGGGGCAGAGACAAAGAGAGAGAGGAAATGGAGTGATGCGAGAGAGGGAGGATAGATAGAGAGATGGGGCAGAGACAAAGAGAGAGAGGAAATGGAGTGATGCGAGAGAGGGAGGAGAGAGAGAGAGATGGGGCAGAGACAAAGAGAGAGAGGAAATGGAGTGATGCGAGAGAGGGAGGATAGATAGAGAGATGGGGCAGAGGCAACGAGAGAGAGGAAATGGAGTGATGTGAGAGAGGGCATGGGGACTGATTACATGTCGCTGTCCTCTATGTTCCACGATTCTACAACGAAGGCGTTAAATGTGAAACCAAATTTTAAGTAAGCATTTCACAGTAGTCTTCACCTGTTGTATTCGGCGCATGTGAAAAATACATTTGATTGGAGATTTGACATGTCGCTGTCCTCTATTTAACGATTCTACAATGTTACACACAAAGGTGTTGATATCAGAGGCCCCTCGACTGCACTGTAATGTTAGACAACAATTAAACTTTGCAATTTTACGAAACAAAACGTATCCTGCTGCACTTACTTTGATGAATCACATCTCCTTCCTCCTCCACGTCTCCTCCTCCAGCAGTTCCTCTCAACCCCGGTGTTTTCCTGCAGTCGACCAGCCGCACAGACACCCTCTTCAGACCCAGCAGTAAGGCATTACCAGGAGGGGACAGACAGGGGAAACAAATAACTCTCTTCTCCCTCTGCTCTGGTTTGTGACTCTCTGGAGCTGGCTCCGCCTCCTGCCCTTTGCTAGGCAACCAATCCCTGTCATCCTCATCCCATTCTTCATCGCAGTCTGCATCATCATTGGATTGGCTGGGACTCATGGTCTCCGCCTCCAGCCTTTTGCAAGGTAACCAATCCATGTCCTTCTGGTTCCCTTCTTCATCACAGTCTACAGCATCATCATCATCAATGGATTGGCTGGGACTCAAAGGTGCACATCTACCATCCTCCTGTATCTTTCTGATGTCCTCTTTCAGTTGGTTTAACCAAGACATTCCCTGCTCCTCCGATTCCATTGAATCTGCATGTTCCCAAAGTTCCTCCAGGATGTTACGGCGCAATGAGTGATGGTGATTCTTTCCTTGAACATTGGAGCCATCCTTGCCACCTATTGCAATGCGTTCACACAGGCAGCGTAAATTGTACTTGGTTAAAGTGTATAAACTCTGTTCGATTTCATCCATCAACGTTTCCCTCTCTCCACTCATATTGACCTGCTCACGTGGCAACAACAGCAATGCAGTCAATGACCTGCAATGAAAATTAAAGATTAGAACACATTAACGATTGCATCTGTCATTTCACTCTAAGATTTTGTTTCTTTTTAGTGTTAAATTGGTTTAGGAATATTCAGGCATGTTTAAAATTAAATATTAATGTTGGTATATTCATAAAATGTCATGAAAAGGCTATATATGTCAAGATGACATGTAATAATAATAATATGCCATTTAGCAGACGCTTTTATCCAAAGCGACTTACAGTCATGTGTGCATACATTTTTACGTATGTAAATCTATTGTGTTTTGCCTTAGTTTCACTAATACCTAGGAACTAAGATGACATCATATAGGGAGATCTGTGGAAGGGAGCCATTTCAATGTTGGCGGGCATGGGGTCCCTACTTGCAGATCTTCACAGAGGAACACAGGCAGTGGGAGAGCAGGGTTTGGGATACATGTTCCCTGGTTTCAGATACACCAGGGGAGGTGGCTGTCTGATAGAGCTTCGGTCTTCTCTGCTGAGGTGTGGGCACTAGTGTGGCATTGGGGTGGGTGGAAGAAGTGGGGCCTAAAAGGGTTACTTTGTGTTCAGACTGCAGCTGCCCTGGTCGCGCTGAGAGAAGGGAAGTCTAGAGCACAACCAGACTAGTTAATCGAGCTGTTGATGGAGCTACATAGGGTGGAAGGCTTCTCTGTGAAAAATGGCACATCCTCCTCTCTTTATAGGGTGGAAGGCTTCTCTGTGAAATGGCACATCCTCCTCTCTGCTACCACAGATATTTGAAAGATCCATTGGATTTACTCATATTTTCATAATGGACAATATGCAACGTGTAGCTACAGCTTTCAATACCAGTGTTGTCCTGAAAACAGCTGCTGGTATCGACCCAGCTCTCTCTTCTGTGGCAAAAGCAGTCTGGACTGGTTGAAGCCGAGCAGTCTGCCGTGAATCATCATAATCCATACACAGGTAAGAGTCTACAGTTAAAATGCCAAGATAGTTACATGTACATACGTTATTGTCTCAACTTGTTGAAAGTTGTTTTCATTGCTAGCTATTGATAGTTGCATGTTCAACTAGCTAGCTACCGAAAATACCCACTGTGGTGCGAATGCTAATCGATTAGCAAGCTAATCAAACCCCATTTTAAGTGATTAGGGACACATGCTAAGTTGGCTAGCTAGCAAACCACAATGAAATGATAGCTAAATAGCTAGCTAGCTATTGGATTATAGATTTCAAGGTCGGTTTTTTTGCATGTTCAACTAGCTGGCTAGCTAGATGAATACCACTTACATCTAGCCAGCTGGTAATTATGAAGCTAAATGTTTGCTAAATCTAGCTAGTAATCTTGTGTCTGCGCTGCCATTCTTGGACTGGAAGCAGGTTAAGTGTGTACAGGGCGTTTTAGTACAGCTGTAGCGGTCAACAGGAAATAACAATCTATAAAGAAATGATTTAATTATTGTTTGAACCCATTTTTCTGGAATTTGTCTTTCAGCATAAACCTGCACTCCGCCATCAGTACAAGGAGATGATCGAGGGTGAACAAGCAACACTTCAGGTATTTTGTCTTTGTACTTTGAGCTTATTGCTTGGACTTGGGGGTCAATGAATGTTATTTCTGGTATGCAAGGTTTTACTGTCTTGTCTATTTTAGTCTGCTTTCCTCTTTTTACAGCTTTAATTGTCTGGAGCCTGGTGTTGTTGTGGCCAAGCAGCTTTCACTCAGATGGAACCAGGTTTTAGCTGCTGTGCGATGTTGACGTCCTTCCTCCCAGAGATGTGAAAGCATCCCCCGGACTGGACACAACCCGGCAAACATATATTTTTGAGAAGATCAGGACAGTTAGGACTCCTAAAAAGCATTATTCTGATAAAGAGCTACAAATTGCCATATTAGACAAGGATAAGGTAATTTGGTCAAACTTGTGAGGCTCACCATGCTCAATAGTTGTTCATTCAACATAATCTCTGCTACTTCACTCAATCCCGTTTTAAACGTCTCCCATCCTAACTGTTTTACATTCCCTGACACCAACCAGAAATGTTTCCTTGGCCAAATATTCCCAGATTTTCATAAAATCAGCCACACCTGGTCTCGTTTCTGCTTCACCAAATTTTGCGCAAGGCTAAATAAATGGCTACACTTCAATTGCTCGTTCAGTGCTGCAGGCCAGCGCAAACTGGAGCACGTTCCGCAACTTCTCACTATGGTGCTCGTTTAGTAAAGTTAGATAACAGTGCGCGCCACTAGGCAGAATGTGCTTTGATTGAAACAAAATACAGGAAGGCTATATAGTTTAACACCATCTGTTCTAATTTGCTCACAAAACCGTAATTCAAGAAGATCTAAATGCATATGCAAATGCTGCCAAATGGTTTTATTCATATAACTACACTGTCCCGCAAAATCATACAGTTGTCGTGGTGTGACATTGTAGCTGTTCAATGTGAAAGGTTCTTTATTATACAACAATAGACAATGTAATACTGTTAATGGTTTGCCTAATGGGGGAACTTGACGAGATAATGTTAAGAGAATCCATTTTGGCAATTTGGTGTAAATTTTCCTTTTCTAAATATATGTTCCCCAAGGATTAATGTAGAGCAAATGTGAATATCACAGCAAAATGTTTGAATGCCTTTCTCCTAAATGGAATTTAGTTTATCAAATTTCAAAGCTTTTTAATCCAATGTAATAAAAAAAACTTTTCGGAAAATAAGACCAAAAAAAGATGGAGATTCTCCATGTCTGCACCTCACAAACCGGGAATTAAAAGTGGAACTGACAGCGTTTTAGCAACATGAAATTATATTCATATATACCCCCAGGAAGAATACGACACCTTATTATTATTATTATATATATATTTTACATTTTCTGACAAGCGAGCTCTTAGATATGGTCATTTTCATAAACTGTTTAGGAATGACGTAGAGTAAGGCATTTGTGAAAATTCTATAGCAATATATTCAGCTGGTGTTGCGCGTCGGTAAATTCATCAGTTATTCTGCGCTCTGGCACACTCGGAAATCGGAGCAGATTTTTTTTTTTGATGTATTATTTTTTGGGGTGTATTTTACACCCCTTTTTCGATCTTGTCTCATCGCTGCAACTCGGAGTAGATAGCCAGAGTGACTTTACGAACGCAAAGAGATATGCTAACTGGATAACAGTCGTTCAGCATCGCTAGCTAGCAAAGCGATTCACATTTCTTGCTAGCTAACCAAATGACACCTGCATCTAGTTGTAGCTACCGAAAAACGACGAGGGGGAAAAAGTCGGTCACTCACCCACTCCTCCAATGACATGACATCCTCCCAGCAGCTAGCTAATGTTAGGCTCTGTGTTTTTAGCTTGTTGAATAAATAGCTAGCTACATTTACTTCACTTAGCAGACGCTCTTATCCAGAGCGACTTACAAATTGTTGCATTCACCTTATAGCCAGTGGGAAAACAGTGCAAAAATAATAATAATAATAATTGAAACAGTGCATTCCCAATGGGTGGAGGAAGCAAGCAATGTACCAGGCCAGCTGTGACTTACAACCTGATAGCAATATTTTTTGGACTACCAAGACATTTATTGGTGAATAATATTAATCATGCATTGAACTGCACCCATCTGTTCTGTCAACAATGCCTTACTGTACGTAATGGAATGTTGAGTCAAATCAAACCTATTCATAAAACCTCAAAGTTGGTTTTGTAGCATAAACTGGGAATTTGATATTTTGGACTGATATGATTGTCTGTTTGTTTCATATCTGCAAAGTAAAGCGCTGTCAGTTCCACATTAAGGTTAAGCAAGTTCTTATCAAACCAAAGCCCTAAACATTAGCTAATCGTTGATAGGGTTGGTGGTGTAAAAAAACCCCCACCAAACTGGCCCCAGTAGAAGTGCCCGTAACCTTTGCTACCTACCAGCTACAGTAGAAAGGCTAACAGGCTAGCACGTCTCTGTCCAACCTGACCACGTGGGAAAGAAGTATACCTCGTGAATTTCTCTTGATGATCCTTCGATAAAGTTGTTCTAAGATCAGTTTTACGCTGTATTTTGGAGATTGAAAGTAGAATATCCCACTATGATGGAAGACTAATCTAGTTAGCTTGCTAGCTCCTGGTTCTTTGCTTGGTTCCGACTTCTGCTAAGCCCGTCATCACACACAGACCAGACCAATCGAGTATCGATATATCAATGGTCAACTCCATGGCTCGAGCCGTTATGTCTGATGATGCTTCTTGAATCTCACTTCAGGAGAAATTTGCTGCATTTAGAATGTTCTCATGGCAAATGTAAAGTGTGAAAAAATGTTCTTTGAAGTTCAGAGGAGCTTTTTCTGTGATTTTATTAACATTACGAGGCTTAGTTGTCTTAAGCTTACTTACTACCTACTTCTTACCATGAAAAAAGGCGTGCATAGGTAAAACATTAAATCAAAACACAAACATATATTACTACAATCTACCTTGTAGCATACATCAATTGATACAGAAAAAGTATACATTGTAGTAATAAAATTGAATATAAATACATAAAATATATGTATATGCACCAACCCTCTTAAACTTGTCCTGTTAACCAGTGCATTCAATCTTTATTTGGGGATCTGGAACCTCTTCACTAGATTTTTTTCTACTTAACCTTTATTTAGGGATCTGGAACCTCTTCACTAGATGTTTTTCTATTTAACCTTTATTTGGGATCTGGACCTCTCGGTCTGGACTGGCCGTGTTATTTTGGTGCGGTCCGGACCGGCCTTGATTTGGCCCAAACATAGACGTATGTCAATGTTTCACAAGTTTGGACAGCACAGTCCAGTAGAGAGCAGCACAGTACAGTACAGGAAAGTAATAGTATAGTTCAGTACAGTAGAGGAAAGTATAGTATAGTTCAGTACATTACAGTAGAGGAAAGTAATAGTATAGTTCAGTACATTACAGTAGAGGAAAGTAATAGTATAGTTCAGTATAGTTCAGTACAGTAGAGGAAAGTAAAGTATAGTTCAGTACATTACAGTAGAGGAAAGTAATAGTATAGTTCAGTACAGTAGAGGAAAGTAATAGTATAGTTCAGTACAGTAGAGGAAAGTAATAGTATAGTTCAGTACATTACAGTAGAGGAAAGTAATAGTATAGTTCAGTACAGTAGAGGAAAGTAATAGTATAGTTCAGTACAGTAGAGGAAAGTGTAGTATAGTTCAGTACATTACAGTAGAGGAAAGTAATAGTATAGTTCAGTACAGTAGAGGAAAGTAAAGTATAGTTCAGTACATTACATTTCAGTAGAGGAAAGTAATAGTATAGTTCAGTACAGTAGAGGAAAGTAATAGTATAGTTCAGTACATTACATTACAGTAGAGGAAAGTAATAGTATAGTTCAGTACATTACAGTAGAGGAAAGTAATAGTATAGTTCAGTACAGTAGAGGAAAGTAAAGTATAGTTCAGTACATTACATTTCAGTAGAGGAAAGTAATAGTATAGTTCAGTACATTACAGTAGAGGAAAGTATAGTATAGTTCAGTACAGTAGAGGAAAGTAAAGTATAGTTCAGTACATTACAGTAGAGGAAAGTAAAGTATAGTTCAGTACATTAAACATGTATATCTTGCTACGACTGTGACTTGTTGTTTATCTACATTAGTCACTCTGGGTAAGAGCTCCTGCTGAATGACCATAATGTAAAAGTAAAAACAAACACGTTCAAAGCATGCTGGGTATTATTCCCCAAACAACTAAAACATGTGGTAGATCTGGACCAGACCAAATCTGAACGAATCATAAACGTCTAGGCTATGTTTCACAAGTTTGAACGGCACAGTTTAGTACGGTACAGTACAGTAGTAGCTTACAGTATAATTCAGTAGAGTACAGTTTAGTTCATTAGAGTAAAGTAGGTTACAATACAGTACATTATACTGGACTATACTCTACTGTGCTGTGCTGTACTTAACTATACTATACTTTCCTCTACCGTAATGTAATGTACTGAACTATAATATACTTTCCTCTACTGTACTGAACTTTACTTTAATTTCCTCTACTGTAATGTACTGAACTATACTTTACTTTCCTCTACTGTAATGATACTTTCCTCTACTGTACTGAACTATACTTTCCTCTACCGTAATGTAATGTACTGAACTATACTTTACTTTCCTATACTGTACTGAACTGTACTGAACTATACTATACTAATGTAGATAAACAACATATCACAGTCGTAGCAAGATAAAAAATATTTATGTAAGAGTTACTGAGAATGTTATTGTATACTGAAGAAAAATATAAAACGCAACAAGCAACAATTTCAATGATTTTACTGAGTTACAGTTCAAATAAGGAAATCAGTCAATTTAAATATATTCAGCCCTAATCTATGGATTTCACATGACTAGGCAGAGGCGCAGCCATAGGTGGAAGCCAGGCCCACCCACTGGGGAGCCAGGCCCAGCCAATCAGAATTCGTTTTTTTATTTTTATTACAGACAGAAATACTCCTCAGTTTCATCAGCTGTCCGCGTGGCTGGTCTCAGACAATCCCGCAGGTGAAGAAGCCGGATGTGGAGGTCCTGGGCTGGCATGGTTACACGTGGTCTATGGTTGTGAGGCCGGTTTGACACACTGCCAAATTCTCTAAAACGATGTTGGAGGTGGCTTATGGTAGTGAAATGAACATTCAATTCTCTGGCAACAGCTCTGGTGGACATTCCCGCAGTCAGCATGCCAATTGCATGCACTCTCAAAACATGAGCCATCTGTGGCATTGTGTTGCATGTGAAAACTGCACATTGTAGAGTGGCCTTTTATTGTCCCCAGCACAAGGTGCACGTGTTTAATGATCAGGCTGTTTAAAACCTCTACTGGATCAGTTTCCTGAAATCGGGACAGTTGTTGCTCAATATGCGATATTTGACTAGAATGGCGTCCGGGACACAGACATGTCTTATATGGTCAGAAAGCTTAAATGATGGTTAATCTATAACTGCAGTGCCCAATTTACAGTAGCTATTACAGCGAAAAAATACCATGCTATTGTTTGATGATAGTGCACAACAACAAAACACTTTTATCACGGCAACTGGTTTGATACGTTCACCTCTGAAGGTAAATAATGTACTTACATTCAGTAATCTTGCGCTGATGTGTCATGCTGAGGGTCCCAGAGATAAAATGTAGCGTTGTTTTGTTTGATAAAATCCATTTTTATATCCTAACACGAACCATGTTGTATACAGCGTTTCGCATGAATTCTGACTTTTTCAACTTGCAACAAAACAATTTATGAAATCTAATCTGCTAAACCTTGTCTAACCCGGTCAAATTCGGTTTCTGTGCAATCCTCAGACACTCTAGAAGGCAACCAAAATTGTCTCATCATTCTACATTACGTATTAGCTACACAACACGTCAATTAGCCCATGTAGGTCAGCCATCATTACGCACCAATGAGACGGGCGGTGTTCACTTGATTGACAGTGTCTTGGTCCAATGACCACCTACCATTTGAAACATAGCTAGCTAGATAGCCAATGAGCTGGGCTTTCCATGAGTATGTGATCGCCCTTTGTATGACAAACGGCTGTTATGCTGGAGCTCTGTATAACACGCTTCGTTCTCAATTGAAAATCGACAGGACACAGAGACGTTAACGTTACACAGCGGTTCGCTTTCTTCTACAAACTTTTTCTAAAAACTGAAAAAGTACAACATGGCTACTAAGAGTGGATAAGCTAAATCGATGTCTAAGTATACACATTTGGATGAAATTATTGATCGGGAGAGTGACACAGAAAGAATAGATGAGGTGTTTTGATTCCAGTGTGCAAGAAAGGTTTTTGGAAGGAAATATACTTTTAGATCAGTCAGTAAAATATGTTTTTGCTTTTCATGCAGTTGCATGTGTTACAGTATGTTCAAATCAAATCAAATCAAATTTTATTTGTCTCATACACGTGTTTAGCAGATGTTATTGCGGGTGTAGCGAAATGCTTGTGTTTCTAGCTCCGACAGTGCAGTAGTATCTAACAAGTAATATCTGACAATTTCACAACATATACCCAATACACACAAATCTAGTAAGGAATGGAATGTAAGAATATATACATATATGGACAAGCAATGACAGAGCGGCATGGACTAAGATACAGTAGAATATTATAGAATAGAATACAGTATATACATATGAGATGAGTAGTGCAAGATATGTAAACATTATTAAAGTGACTAGTGTTCCATTTATTAAAGTGGCCAGTGATTTCAATAGGCAGCAGCAGCCTCTAATGTGCTAGTGATGGCTGTTTAACAGTCTGATGGCCTTGAGATAGAAGCTGTTTTTCAGTCTCTCGGTCCCAGCTTTGATGCACCTGTACTGACCTCGCCTTCTGGATGATAGCGGGATGAACAGGCAGTGGCTCGGATGGTTGATGTCCTTGATGATCTTTTTGGCCTTCCTGTGACATCGGGTGCTGTAGGTGTCTTCGAGGGCGGGTAGTTTGCCCCCGGAAATGCGTTCGGCAGACCGCACCACCCTCTGGAGAGCCCTGCGGTTGCGGACGGTGCAGTTACCGTACCAGGCGGTGATACAGCCCGACAGGATGTTCTCAATTGTGCATCTGTAAAAGTTTGTGAGGGTTTTAGGTGCCAAACCAAATTTATTCAGCCTCCTGAGGTTGAAGAGGCTCTGTTGCGCTTTCTTCACCACACTGTCTGCATGGGTGGATCATTTCAGTTTGTCAGTGATGTGTACGCCAAGGAACTTGAAGCTTTCCACCTTCTCCACTGCTGTCCCGTCAATGTGGATAGGGGGGTGCACCCTCTGCTGTTTCCTGAAGTCCACGATCATCTCCTTTGTTTTGTTGACGTTGAGTGAGAGGTTATTTTCCTGGCACCACACTCCCAGAGCCCTCACCTCCTCCATGTAGGCGGTCTCGTCATTGTTGGTAATCAAGCCTACTACTGTTGTGTAGTCTGCATACTTGATGATTGAGTTGGAGGCGTGCTTGGCCACGCAGTCATGGGTGAACAGGGAGTACAGGAGGGGGCTGAGCACGCACCCTTGTGGGGCCCCAGTGTTGAGGATCAGCGAAGTGGAGATGTTGTTTCCTACCTTCACCACCTTGGCGTGGCCCGTCAGGAAGTCCAGGACCCAGTTGCACAGACCCAGGGCCTCGAGCTTAATGATGAGCTTGGAGGGTACTATGGTGTTGAATGCTGAGCTATAGTCAATGAACAGCATTCTTACATAGGTATTCCTCTTGTCCAGATGGGATATGGCAGTGTGCAGTGTGATGGCGATTGCATCGTCTATGGATCTATTGGGGCGGTAAGCAAATTGAAGTGGGTCTAGGGTGATAGCTAAGGTAGAGGCTATGTTGGCTATGACATGCTGTGGCTGTGGTTTTTGAGTGTCTTATTGCCTATTGGTCCACATATTTCATTATATTGATTGTGTTCCCCATACTCTATATAATATATATGTTTATAGATATGTGTTGTGTATTTGATGTATTGATGCAGTGCTAATCCATAAAAGTAATGATGCAGGGCTCACCCCCTGCTAAAATAAAGGTTAAATAAAATAAGTAATAGTACATTACTTACTGTATTTAAAAAAAAAATCCTCAATAGTGGTAGAGCCAGATGACCTCTGGGAGCAAACACCAAAGAGACTATATTCAAGTCCTCCATCCTCCACTCATTCAAACGGAGGAACTGATTCCTCCAGTCTGACCCCTCTGCCGTCTCTGGCTCCACCCCCCGACATCTAAATGATCCCCAGCTTCTTATCTCAATGTATGGCCTTTCTGTTGCATTTCAAAGATGATGCAACAAAAATAAAAATAGAAAACGCATATTTTTTTGTTTTGTTTTATCTTTTACCAGATCGAATGTGTTATATTCTCCTACATTAATTTCACATCTCCACAAACTTCAAAGTGTTTCCTTTCAAATGGTATCAATAATATGCATATCCTTGCTTCAGGTCCTGAGCTACAGGCAGTTAGATTAGGGTACAGTGAGGGGGAAAAAGTATTTGATCCCCTGCTGATTTTGTACGTTTGCCCACTGACAAAGAAATGATCAGTCTATAATTTTAATGGTAGGTTTATTTGAACAGTGAGAGACAAAATAACAACAAAACAATCCAGAAAAACGAATGTCAAAAATTTTATAAATTGATTTGCATTTTAATTAGGGAAATAAGTATTTGACCCCCTCTCAATCAGAAAGATTTCTGGCTCCCAGGTGTCTTTTATACAGGTAACGAGCTGAGATTAGGAGCACACTCTTAAAGGGAGTGCTCCTAATGTCAGTTTGTTACCTGTATAAAAGACACCTGTCCACAGAAGCAATCAATCAATCAGATTCCAAACTCTCCACCATGGCCAAGACCAAAGAGCTCTCCAAGGATGTCAAGGGCAAGATTGTAGACCTACACAAGTCTGAAATGGGCTACAAGACCATCGCCAAGCAGCTTGGTGAGAAGGTGACAACAGTTGGTGCAATTATTCGCAAATGGAAGAAACACATTATTACAAAAGAACTGTCAATCTCCTTCCTGCCTGGGGCTCCATGCAAGAGCTCACCTCGTGGAGTTGCAATGATCATGACAACGGTGAGGAATCAGCCCAGAACTACACAGGAGGATCTTGTCAATGATCTCAAGGCAGCTGGGACAATAGTCACCAAGAAAACAATTGGTAACACACTACGCCGTGAAGGACTGAAATCCTGCAGCGCACGCAAGGTCCCCCTGCTCAAGAAAGCACATATACAGGGCTGTCTGAAGTTTGCCAATGAACATCTGAATGATTCAGAGGAGAACTGGGTGAAAGTGTTGTGGTCAGATGAGACCAAAATCAAGCTCTTTGGCATCAACTCAACTCGCCGTGTTTGGAGGAGGAGGAATGCTGACCCCAAGAACACCATCCCCACTGTCAAACATGGAGGTGGAAACATTATGCTTTGGGGGTGTTTTTCTGCTAAGGGGACAGGACAACTTCACCGCATCAAAGGGACGATGGACGGGGCCATGTACCGTCAAATCTTGGGTGAGAACCTCCTTCCCTCAGCCAGGGCATTGAAAATGGGTCGTGGATGGGTATTCCAGCATGACAATGACCCAAAACACACGGCCAAGGCAACAAAGGAGTGGCTCAAGAAGAAGCACATTAAGGTCCTGGAGTGGCCTAGCCAGTCTCCAGACCTTAATCCCATAGAAAATCTGTGGAGGGAGCTGAAGGTTCGAGTTGCCAAACGTCAGGCTCGAAACCTTAATGACTTGGAGAAGATCTGCAAAGAGGAGTGGGACAAAATCCCTCCTGAGATGTGTGCAAACCTGGTGGCCAACTACAAGAAACGTCTGACCTCTGTGATTGCCAACAAGGGTTTTGCCACCAAGTACTAAGTCATGTTTTGCAGAGGTGTCAAATACTTATTTCCCTCATTAAAATGCAAATCAATTTATAACATTTTTGACATTCATTTTTCTGGATTATTTTGTTGTTTTCTGTCTCTCACTGTTCAAATAAACCTACCATTAAAATTATAGACTGGTCATGTCTTTGTCAGTGGGCAAACGTACAAAATCAGCAGGGGATCAAATAATTTTTTCCCTCACTCTATGTCATTTTAGGCGGAAATTGAGATGAAGGGTCTGATCCTTAAGAGCTTCTTGATATGCCACACCTTTCAGGTGGATGGATTATCTTGGCAAATGAGAAATGCTCACTGACAGTGATGTAAACAAATTTGTGCACAAAATTTTAGAAAATTCGCTTTTTTTGCATATGGAAAAAGTCTGGGATATTTTATTTCAGCTCATGAAAATGAGACCAACACTTTACATGTTGCATTTATATTTTTGTTCGGTATAGTTGTCTGTTGGTTTATTCAGTAGGTTGGACTATTTTGAACATCATCGCTGCCAGTTTTAAAGCTTTTGCAAAAGCGAACAGAAATGCATGTGACAGATTGGAGCTATGATAAATATTTTATATTGCAATCTTCAGTTTGCTCCTCTTTCCTATATTATATGGATTTAAATATAATTATTGTGAAATAATGCTTACTTCATTGAGAATGTATGTGCAGTTGAAATTTGACTATAGAATCAATGACAAAAAAATATATATTTTCAACGTCTGTAAATTACAAACCTGATTTCAATGTCTGGAAAATACGTATTTTAAATGTCTGGAAGACATGTCTTTTCAACTTTCATTCAGAACCCTAAATTGAACCTAACTTCAACGTTATGGGAAATACGTATTTTCAACGTCATTTTGCATACCGGGATGCGACAATTGTGGTTTAAAAGCTTTTATGCCGCAAAATATTGACATAGTAACCATCATGTTGAAGTAAACTTGCAGTCACATGATGCTATGTTGTGTGGTCCTCACACTGCGACTTGGAAAGCATAGTTTACTAGGCTACAGATTAAATGTATTTTCAGTTTAGTCTTGAATCTGGGGGTTCCCTTTTCTCTTCATACTGTTTTTGATGTATCCATTTTGTTTAAGTGTGTTAACTGATGTCTTGTATGTTCATGTCATTTAGGTACAAAATTCAGCTCACAACAAAATGTACATTTGTATCACAGGAGGTTGGTGGCACCTTAGTTGGGGAGGACGGGCTCGTGGTAGTGACTGGAGCGGAATAGGTGGAATGGTATCAAATACATCAAACTCATGGTTTCCAGGTGTTTGATGCCATTACATTTGCTTCGTTCTGGCCATTATCATTTGTATGCATTTTTCCTCTGCTCTACAATAAAACATATTTGAAACAACATGTTATACAGCACAGCAGACCTAGGCTGTTAAAAAGCATACAAACTCACCTGATCCATCGTGGAAGATATTGTTTCTTCAGAGTTTCTTCACATGACAAGAAATAAGTAGGCCAGTTGCTTTGTTAGTCACAGCCTTTAGATACAGATCAGGGGGTTGCTGGGAAACAGTTCCAGGATCTCAAGTCTGATGCACTCTTATACCAGAGCAATTAAACATTGATTTAGATATAAAAACTTTGATTTAAGTAGTGACAAATAAGCGTCTCATGTAGGCTAATCTTACTTTGGAAAGATCCTGGATAAGATTTTACCTGATCTATAAGTCAAGCAAACGTTCAAAGACAGCCCCTTCTCTAAGAATCCTGTTGTCTGCTATCGTCTACTTTTACCTGACACCCACTTGGAAACACAAAGGTCTCAGAGTCCAGATGTTTTTATCGGGTGAAGACTCAACATGAAAAGGGCTTGACCTTCTTTATTACTATGAGCTTTATCCTTTATTTTTTTATAATAATGATCATTCGTAGAGCACATTTCCCACACTCAATGCGCATACATTAAAACAGATAACAACACTTAAAATATATACAAGGTGATAAGCAGACGTTGTTGTTGAGCAGATAATGGATTGAATTTATTGATCAATTGAATACATGAACACATACCTACAATTGTTAAAACATTCTACATTATAACATTATTTAATTGGTAATAGGAGTACATGAAATAAGATACAACTCTCAACATCCCACCCAAACATCCCCCACTCCACACACACACGGTTGACTATTACATTTTCTATGACATTGAAACAAGTCAGTATGACGTTGTTTAGCCCATAGGGCCAGTTTCTGAGACAAAGCTTAATACCAGCGTAGGGCAGCCCCCCCGAAGTGACTATTTTTATCAACAGTATGCCAGAATGTCCTCTCTGTCGTCTTCTGTGTGTTATTCTCCAACCCCATTGTCTCACCTCTGAGAAGCAGAGGTTCTGTTGTCTTTACAGGTCTGATATCTGATTGGAGGTTAACTTGACAGTAATGCTATTGGTCAAAAACTCAGATTTTGAAAGGTCATAGATTCATTGCCTCGCTCTTTTTTTGGTTCCTGAACTGCTGTGGTGAGATACTCTCTCCATTTCTTTCTTTCTTTCTCTCTCCCATGAGCCACAGCTTCGTTGTCTCCCTCTTACTCTCTCTGACCATGCCAACGATGCCTTGTAATGCTAACTATAGTCTCTTGCATTTTGCCATTTATCTTATTGAGTCAGATAAATAATTTAATGGGCATTTTTGTTGTTGTCTTATTACGAGTTGCATGTGAGGTATATGTAATACACTGCTCAAAAAAATAAAGGGAACACTTAAACAACACAATGTAACTCCAAGTCAATCACACTTCTGTGAAATCAAACTGTCCACTTAGGAAGCAACACTGATTGACAAATTTCACATGCTGTTGTGCAAATGGAATAGACAACAGGTGGAAATTATAGGCAATTAGCAAGACACCCCCAATAAAGGACTGGTTTTGCAGGTGGTGACCACAGACCACTTCTCAGTTCCTATGCTTCCTGGCTGATGTTTTGGTCACTTTTGGATGCTGGCGGTGCTTTCACTCTAGTGGTAGCATGAGACGGAGTCTACAACCCACACTAGTGGCTCAGGTAGTGCAGCTCATCCAGGATGGCACATCAATGCGAGCTGTGGCAAGAAGGTTTGCTGTGTCTGTCAGCGTAGTGTCCAGAGCATGGAGGCGCTACCAGGAGACAGGCCAGTACATCAGGAGACGTGGAGGAGGCCGTAGGAGGGCAACAACCCAGCAGCAGGACTGCTACCTCCGCCTTTGTGCAAGGAGGAGCAGGAGGAGCACTGCCAGAGCCTGCAAAATGTCCTCCAGCAGGCCACAAATGTGCATGTGTCTGCTCAAACGGTCAGAAACAGACTCCATGAGGGTGGTATGAGGGCCCGACGTCCAGAGGTGGGGGTTGTGCTTACAGCCCAACACCGTGCAGGACGTTTGGCATTTGCCAGAGAACACCAAGATTGGCAAATTCGCCACTGGCGCCCTGTGCTCTTCACAGATGAAAGCAGGTTCACACTGAGCACGTGACAGACATGACAGAGTCTGGAGACGCCGTGGAGAACGTTCTGCTGCCTGCAACATCCTCCAGCATGACCGGTTTGGCGGTGGGTCAGTCATAGTGTGGGGTGGCATTTCTTTGGGGGGCCGCACAGCCCTCCATGTGCTCGCCAGAGGTAGCCTGACTGCCATTAGGTACCGAGATGAGATCCTCAGACCCCTTGTGAGACCATATGCTGGTGCGGTTGGCCCTGGGTTCCTCCTAATGCAAGACAATGCTAGACCTCATGTGGCTGGAGTGTGTCAGCAGTTCCTGCAAGAGGAAGGCATTGATGCTATGGACTGGCCCGCCCGTTCCCCAGACCTGAATCCAATTGAGCACATCTGGGACATCATGTCTCGCTCCATCCACCAACGCCACGTTGCACCACAGACTGTCCAGGAGTTGGCGGATGCTTTAGTCCAGGTCTGGGAGGAGATCCCTCAGGAGACCATCCGCCACCTCATCAGGAGCATGCCCAGGCATTGTAGGGAGGTCATACAGGCACGTGGAGGCCACACACACTACTGAGCCTCATTTTGACTTGTTTTAAGGACATTACATCAAAGTTGGATCAGCCTGTAGTGTGGTTTTCCACTTAAATTTTGAGGGTGACTCCAAATCCAGACCTCCATGGGTTGATACATTTGATTTCCATTGATCATTTTTGTGTGATTTTGTTGTCAGCACATTCAACTATGTAAAGAAAAAAGTATTTAATAAGATTATTTAATTCATTCAGATCTAGGATGTGTTATTTTAGTGTTCCCTTTATTTTTTTGAGCAGTGTATATGCATATATGATCAATATTACCCCACTACACTAGCCCTAAACTAAAAACACAAGCTCAATGGAGAATCTCTATTGTAAATTATTTTTATTCCAGTACTAGGGTTAATCTGTGTCCGGGAAACCACCCCATAGTGTCCACAGTGTTGAGCAGTGTTTTTCAAACCTCTCCTCTGGGACCCCCAGACGTTTCACAACTTTGTTGTAGCCCTGAACTAGCTCACCTGATTAACCTAGTCAAGGGCTTGATGATGAGTTGACCAGTTGAATCAGGTGTGCTTGTTCTGAAATAGATCAAATCCATGAAATGACTGGGTGTCCCTGAGGAGAGGTTTGAGAACCACTGGTGTAGAAAACAGGTCAGTAAGGGGGTTTGGTAGTAGAAGGTGCTGTGTGTAGCGGGTAGCCAGTGTTCACATAGAAAACTGGTGATGTGGTTCCAGAACTTGGTGTGGCTGAGGAGTCCGGCAGCTGAGTTTTGGACCATTTGGAACTTACCGAGGGTACCGGAACAGCCGCCGGAGAGGAGAGGGTTGGAAGAGGACACATTCCTCCTCTGGCGTGGGCTTTCTGGTGACTTTTTAGGTGCCCTGATTGAGCGAAGCTCTTCTCGCATAGATTACAACCGTAGGGCTTCTCTCCCGTGTGTGTTCGTTGATGATTGGCCAGGGTGGCTGATTGAGTGAATCTTTCACCACACTGATCGCAGCTGTACGGCTTGGCTCCTGTGTGTGTGCGCTGGTGGCTTGTCAGTTGCCCAGACTGAACAAAACTCTTCCCACACAGATCACAGCTGTAGGGTTTCTCTCCCGTGTGTGTTTTGCGGTGGCTCGCCAGGGCTCCGGCCCGCGTGAAGCTCTTGCCACATTCATCACAGAGGTGAGGCTTTTCTCCAGTGTGAGTCCTCTGGTGGCGTCTCAGGTGGCTAGAGGTAATGAATCTCTTCTCACACTGATCGCAGGCGTACGGCTTCTCTCCCGTGTGTGTCCTCTGGTGGATCGTCAGGGATCCTGACTGAGCGAACCTCTCCCCACACTGATCACAGCTGTAAGGCTTCTCCCCAGTATGGGTTCTCTGATGATTCGACAGAGTGCCGGATTCAGAGAAACACTTGCCACACTGCTCGCAGCAGTAAGGCTTCTCACCGGTGTGGGATCTTTGATGGGAGTTTAAGTGGGCCCAGTTAATGAAGCTCTTCCCACATTCACAGATGAAAGGTTTCTCTCCGCTGTGGGTTTTCTGGTGGAGTCTCAGGGCGCTCGAGTGGGAGAAATTCTTCCCACAGGCCGAGCAGTGGTAGGGCTTCTCTCCCGTGTGGACTCTCTGGTGGGATTTCAAGTGTGCCGACGTGACGAAACGTTTCGGACACTCCAAACAAGAGAATGGCAGCTCACCGGTGTGTCTTCGCATGCGGTGTAGCTTCAGTGCGTTCGATTGGCCGAACCTCTTCCCACAGTCAGAGCAGCGGTAGGGCTTTTCACCGGTGTGCGTTCGCATGTGTGATATCAGATAAGACGAGCAGTAGAAACTGTTCTCGCACTGCGTACAGTGGTAAGGCTTCTCTCCGGTGTGCGTGAGCTGGTGGACAGTCAGATGACTTTTGTGACTGAAGCTCTTGCCACACTCTGAGCAGCAGTGGGGTTTCTTCACTGTGCGTTTCGGCTGGCGTTTTTTAACACTCTTCTCTGCTGCCTCAATCAAATCTTCTCCTTCCTCCTCCTCTTCTCCTCCTTTCACTGTTCCACTCAGCCCTGGTGTTTTCCTGCAGTCGAGCCCCAGTGAAGCACTACCCAGGGACTCTGGGAAGGGGGGCAGGCGAGGGTTGTCCTGGTAACCATAAAGAGTCCCTCCACCCTCGTTACATTCTGCATCGCAGCTTCCTTCTGCTCTGTCGTCCACATGCGCTGACGCTGATTGGCTGGAGGCCACGCCCCCAGGATCATCCTGTATCCTTTTGATGTCCTCTTTCAGTTGGAGTAACCATGACATTCCCCGATCCTCAGATTTCATTAAATCCTCATTTTCCCATGTTTCCTCCATGATTTTACGCCGCAGTGCTCGTTGATTCTTTCCTTTAATTTCGGATCCATCCTTGCCACCTATTCCACAGCGTTCACACAGGTAGCGTAAATTGTCCTCGGTTAAAGTCCATAAACTCTCTTCGATTTCATCCATCAACGTTTCTCTGTCACGATTCATATTGTCCTGCTCACGCAGCATCAGTTGTTGAAAACCTGAACTTTTCTCGGTGCTCTCTAGAAAGCTACTCCAAGGTCTTTCACTCGTTGTCTGCTGTTCCTGAAGAAGAAAATAATTAGCTACTACTTTAGTTACCATTAAATAAATACTTTGTCAAGGGCACAACTGCAGGTGATTGTTAGATAAGATACCCCTTAGACGTGTGTTGATCTGATAGTGTTGATAAGTGTTCGGCTCTAGTTTAGCAATATAGCCTACAGTAGCTCTACTACTGTCCTCCATCTTGCCCTTTGATAGGCCAGGCTGGTGGAATTATTGCTGTATTGCTAACAGACGCCAATCTAATCCTCTCAGTTCTAGCTACATAGCTAAGTGCATAACGGGCTAGGGGTTAATTCGGGATTCAATGTAGGGTTAGAGCTAGTTATGGGTTATAAACGTTGGTAGCTGTAGCTACCCGGACCCATTGTTGGTAGTTATAGCTAGCTGGCTAACGTTAGCTAGATAACTAGCCTGCCTGCTAGCAATTCTCTCTACGACTATATTGCGTGGGATTAAAATATTATCACCTTATTTTTCGCTTAATGGTTCTTCTGTGCGTTCAGTTAAAGTTGTCTTGTTGCTCAAGTTTTTGCGATTTACATTGTATATTGAGAGAAAAATACAGTTGCAGTCTTTGGCAATCGACGATAAGGCAACAACTTCCGGTTTGACTGCGCGCAGGCCAGAGCAATCGAATGTCGACGTAGATCTCCAGTTATAACATCCGCTAGAGAAGTCGAGGTGAGTAGCAGCTAGCTGGCTAGATAACCAAGTTTGTTTTAACGGGGAATAAAACGTACCCAGCTATATTGACAAGGTGCTCACCCAAGCTAGCACTATACCAGAACGGTAGGTGGCTAATGCTAACACTACGAAAAGGACGGGTCAGTTTCTGCGAGAGCTAGCTAATATATTGTGTAGCATCACCACTATCCATCTTGTTTAACGACTCTTCACTCCTTTGTGTCTATGATAATACAATCACCGGTAATCTAGTGTGTGACGGTCAAAAACTGCATTTGTAGCACTATGAATGTTTGTAGCTAGCCGATGTCTAAATACAACAATACTAAGCAAAGGCAAAACAGGTTCTTAAACATCAGGGGTGGAGCATGAGAATTCAAAGATATGCTGCAACAACAATTTATTTTCGTTTCTCAATTGCACATTAATCAACAATAAGCAGGTTATAAGGGCTCAATTGTTGTAGTATGCCTATAAGACAATGATCAAGGTTAGAGACAGTAGCTGACAATGTAAATTCGCTCCAATCAACAAACAAGACATAACATTTGTTTTTGTCACCTGCCTCTTAACAGTGAAATGCTTACTTAGTCCTTTTCCAACAAGTATAAAAAATAGTAGCGACACGAAGAATAAACAGTGAATAACGAGTAAAAAATAACATGTCTATATACAGGGAGTACCAGTACCGAGTCGATGTGCAGGGGTACAAGGTAATTTAGGTAGCTATAGGTAAGGATAACGTGACTAGGCAACAGGATAGATAAGACTGGAGCAGCTGCTTATGTGATGAGTGTGTGTGGCGTCAGTATGCATGTGTTTGTGGGTAGAGTCCAGTGTGTCCGTAGTCAGTGAAAGAGCGTTAGTTTAAAAAAAAACAGTCAATGCAAGTAGTGCCTATTAGCTATTTAGCAGCCTTGACAGTGTCCAGGGCATGCCCACGGAAGAACGGTTCTAGGTGGAATAAGAGCATTGCTATAAAACAACTTGGATTTTAATAAAACATTAAAGCCATCACCACTGCCATCCTTCCAGGGCACACCAACCTACACAAGCAAGGTGATCCCCCTGACTGAACTGATGGCCAAACATTTATACCTGATGCCACGCCCTTAATGAACAATAAGGGACACCTGTGTTAACAGGCCATGAGACTGTGGTCAAGAGTGCATGCCTGTTAAACCAGGGTTCCCCAAAGTCGGTCCTGGGGCCCCCCCCCCTGGGTGCAGGTTTTGGTTTTTGCCCTAGCACTACATAACTAATTCAAATAATCAACTCCTCATCAAGCTTTGATTATTTGAATCAGCTGTGTAGTGCCAGGGCAAAAACCAAAACGTGGCCCCATGATCCACCTAGGGAAACCCTGTGTTAAATAACCTCACATCATTGTGTACGTGCTTGTTTGTGTCATTGAACCCACAGATAATCATGGATCATGGATCTACACTAGAATACACAATTACAAGCCCAAAAGCAGAGCAGGATTCAGAAATGGATTTCGGAGAGAACCCCGAGTCTGAGTCGGAACCAGACTACCTTCCCAGTCCCACTGCCCCAGAACCTGAGCCCAATGTGACTGTGAAGGAAGAGGGGGAGGGAGAGAGCGACATGGCTGACCCAGGTGAGTCCATGTTGGGTGAAGTTGGCCCTTGACGCTGATCTTGGGTGAGTTTGGCATTTCTCCCACCAATGGGAGAGGCTTGGGGGAGATTAGGCTGATCCTAGATCTGTACCTATGGGGAGAGAGAGGTTAGTAGTGTAAAAAATATAAAGTGGTGAACAAAATGATTATGTATGGGATACTTGTGTGAAAAAAAGAGTTGGATCAGGGACTGATCAAAGATGACAGTAGAGGCAACAAGAGTTAGACCTAACCAGAGTATTATGTAAGTAAGCTTCAGTGGAGTAAATGTACAGACCAGATCTACAAAAAGAGCCAACAGAGACTGCACTTTCTAAAAAAGTTGGGTTCTTTTAATATAGACTGTACTATATTGACTCTGTTTTACAAATCCTTTATTGAGAGTATTTTAACTTTTTGTATTGTTTGTTGGTTTGGCAATGCCACTGTCAGTCAGAGAAACATGCTGAGAAGGATTATTACCACAGCAAGTAAGGTACTTGGAGTCAAACAGACAGGCCTGGATGAGATCTTTAAGGTCAGGGCCCTCCGTAAGGCTCACAAAATCATTTTAGACCCAAGTCACCCCCTGTACCTGGACTTTGAATTACTCCCCTCTGGGCGTAGGTATAGGGCACCCCTCAGCAGGAAAAATAGAACGAGACAATCATTTGTGCCAGGTGTGATATCCCTCTTAAATAGCTCGGGCAAATGTTCCCATTGACCCCGTAAGGCCAGCAGGCTAGTCTTTGTTTTAAATGTTTTAAATGTTTTATTTCTTATTTCTTACTTTTATTGGTGCGTGACTGTTATTGAAAGTTGTATTGTCAATCTTGTTTTGTATTTAACGCCACTTTAAATGTGTACATGACACTGCAACAAAATTTCCCCATGGGGACAATAAAGTAAGTAAGTATGTTGACTTAAGGAGAATCTCAACTAGAGGTAGGCCTAACCAGAGCGTTATGTTGACTTAGGGAGAATCTCAATTGCATTTCCTTGATTCCTCGCATCCTCTCTCCTCGCCTCCTTCTGAAAAATTATCACATGAAAAGGTCAGAGGGGAGGGACATCTGACCTCATTCAATTGGGTTTGAGGAAGAAGCGATGAGAGAGGACACAAGGAATCAAGGAAATTGAGATTCTCCCTTAACTATTCCCTTCAGTTCCTAGTGGAGCCTAGGGCCCCAACGGTGCAGCTCCAGCATTACAGTTCCTAGTGGAGCCTAGGGCCCCAGCGGTGCAGCTCCAGCATTACAGTTCCTAGTGGAGCCTAGGGCCCCAACGGTGCAGCTCCAGCATTACAGTTCCTAGTGGAGCCTAGGGCCCCAGCGGTGCAGCTCCAGCATTACAGTTCCTAGTGGAGCCTAGGGCCCCAACGGTGCAGCTCCAGCATTACAGTTCCTAGTGGAGCCTAGGGCCCCAACGGTGCAGCTCCAGCATTACAGTTCCTAGTGGAGCCTAGGGCCCCAGCGGTGCAGCTCCAGCATTACAGTTCCTAGTGGAGCCTAGGGCCCCAGCGGTGCAGCTCCAGCATTACAGTTCCTAGTGGAGCCTAGGGCCCCAACGGTGCAGCTCCAGCATTACAGTTCCTAGTGGAGCCTAGGGCCCCAACGGTGCAGCTCCAGCATTACAGTTCCTAGTGGAGCCTAGGGTCCCAACGGTGCAGCTCCAGCATTACAGTTCCTAGTGGAGCCTAGGGCCCCAGCGGTGCAGCTCCAGCATTACAGTTCCTAGTGGAGCCTAGGGCCCCAACGGTGCAGCTCCAGCATTACAGTTCCTAGTGGAGCCTAGGGCCCCAACGGTGCAGCTCCAGCATTACAGTTCCTAGTGGAGCCTAGGGCCCCAACGGTGCAGCTCCAGCATTACAGTATTAGCTGGCAATTTAATTATATTTGTTTGGTTATTTCAGACCACCTCCCAGGTCTCACCGTGGCAGAAGGACCCAGATTTAATATGATTATCAAAGAGGAGGAGGAGGAGGAGGAAGATGAGGAAGAGGAAGATGACATGGTTTACCCAGGTAAGTCCAGAGGCCTGTTCAGAGGATGTAAATTCGGATCAGATAGAAATGTATGGTGCGGAACAGAAATGATTGCCTGTCCGATAGCTAGAATAGAGCAGGGGTATTCAACTCTGACCCTACGAGGTCTGCTGCTTTTCTGTTCTACCTGATCATTAATGGCACCCACCTGGTGTCCCAGGTCTAAATCAGCCCTGGTTAGAGGGGGACATGAAAACAAGCAGTGGAACTGGTTTCCAGGTCCAGAGTTGAGTTTGAGGGGAAGAGGGAATCGCGTCAGCTCCTTTCATTCTATTTCTATCTGCAACTTTCAGATTGTTTCATGTCACTGAATACACCCTTGGTAGGTGGGCCTGTGGGGTGTCGGGAGAAAGTTAGTGTCATAATAATGTTGATAGCACAACAACATCATGCTCTGCCCGATAGTGTGATTTGTGAAAAAGGAAGGAAGGGAAGGGTTGCTAGATCTTTGTAGATGGGTGCTCTTTGGTAAAGCTGCTAGGATACACAATAGTAGGTCTTTGTAGATGGGTGCTCTTTAATAAAACTCTTAATTGGTCATCAGAGAAACAGGAAGGACCCAGACACTCTTCATATAATAAGATAAAGCCAGTTTTTCAGACTGCGCCGTATATGCCACTTCACAGAGGACCGTCTAGAAAAAGCAGCGGAGATGCACAATAGGTTTCTAAGAAGAGGCTACTCTCCACAATGTGTGGATGAAGCTCTTCATTTGGAATTGGGGAAAACACGAGATGAACAGCTACAATAAAGACCTACTACAGCTGAAGGACACTGTAATGTTCACCACCACATTATACTTTGAACTCGCGCAAAGTGGGAGATGCTGTCAAGAAACACTGGCATGTTTTATCATCGGACCCAGCTCTGCCAGCTGAATTCAAGAACCCACCACTTATCGTATATATAGGAGAGGTCGCAATTTACGCGACAAATTGGTCCATGCCAACTGCCAGCCACAAAATATATTTTTGTATGCCCTCTTCCGAATGGTAGCTATAAATGCAAAGGTTGCGCCCAGTGCAACAACATGATGAAGTGTGAATATTTCTGCCACCCACATACAGGAAAACGGTTCCAAATAAATGACATTATTACATGCTCCACCACCCATGTTATCTACATGTTTAAATGTCCATGTGGGCTGTGTCATGTAGATAAAACCTCTAATTCTCTCAGACAGAGAATTAATGAACATAAAAGTTAAATCAGGAGAAACCTACAGGGATTATCCAGTCGCAGTACATTTTAATGACCAAAAACATGACATTTCTACCTTTTTTTAGATTTTGTGGCATAGAGAACGTTAAGATATCAGACAGGGGAAGTGATATAAATAATACTCAGAGCAAAAGAGAATGTTTTTGGTATTTTCACCCTCCAGACATTATTCCCTAAAGGTCTTAATGATGAAATGTCCATGAATGTTATGTTGTAAATGTGAACATGAACTAATGCCGCCACTTCAGATTACTCTGACGTTTTTTCTTGCGCTGTACCCAATGATTAATGAAAACTTACTTGATAGGTCGATGTCCTCATTGTGGTTTTACATACGTGTTTAATAGGTTTTATGTACACACTTTATTAGAATACTTATGAAATGCACATTGTTATGTTTGGTAACACTTGCTTATTTTCCCTCGACTCCAACCCCATTCGATGCATTGAACGGATGTGGGTGGAGCAACGTATACATAAGGGTGCAAATTATAAACACTCACAAAAGCTCTGACGAAGGCCCTGAGGCTGATACGTAAAGCTTAATAAAGAGCAGTGATATTAGCAAGAGCAGTGATACTAGCAAGAGCAGTGATACTAGCAAGAGCAGTGATACTAGCAAGAGCAGTGATACTAACAGGAGCAGTGATACTAACAGGAGCAGTCAAAGCTATTCGCTGCTCTGGCACCCCAATGGTGGAACAAGCTCCCCCACAACGCCAGGACAGCAGAGTCACTGACCACCTTCCGGAGACACTTGAAACCCTACCTCTTTAAGGAATACCTGGAATAGTATAACAGTAATCCTTCTACTCCCCCACCCCCCCCATTAAAAAAAAAAGGGGGTGGTTGTCCCACTGGCTATCCTAAGTTGAATGTACCAATTTGTAAGTCGCTCTGGATAAGAGCGTCTGCTAAATGACTTAAATGTAAACGTTAAATGTAAATGCAGTGATACTAACAGGAGCAGTGTACAGGTATTTATTGTTACAGCATGTTCAATAGAACAAATATTTAAAACTTTAAAGCGTTTCGGCGGCATGGCCATCTTCAGGGAGTACAAAGATACAATGACAGTGTGATTTGTCATTTTTTATGCAATGTTCGTCGAAATACAAACAGGATGGTGGTGTCTGCAATTTACCCTGGGCCCGTATTCAAAAACTGTTTTAGCGTAAGAGTGTTGATCTAGGGCCAGGTGCCTCCGGTCCACATAATCTTATTCATTATGATCTAAAAGGCTAAATGATTCTAGATCAGCACTCGTACACTGGTCTGTGATTATCAGGCAGTTTTATGGGTTTGGTTTTGGGGTGGAATCCTAACTGGATGCCTGGCCGTTAACTAAAACTAGCTCACAAATTATCTAGCTAGCTCCTTGAGCGACATATTACTGTCATAGCTAAGTTATTAGTGCATTGGCGGGTGATATAATATACTAGCCGAAACAATATAATACTGACAAAAGCACATCTCAGAGCATGCTACAGGTTGCGGTGGGACCTACAATTTTTGGGGGAATGACTGTGGGAAGGTCCGTCCTGGTTACTTTTTAAAAGGACATTCTACTCCAAAATGAATGAAAATAAGATGAAGCCGACATCTAAAATAAAATTAGGCCAATAACATATTGGTCCATATTATCAGTCAGGTGTGCTATTTAGCAATAAGAATTATCACTTGCTGTAGCCCACCTGATGCAGCATAGTGGCTATAAATAAATAGGCTGAGGGTTGCCTATCTGCAATTACCCCATTGGGCTAATCATTAGCTAGATCACAAACTCTAAAGTCTGAACATTGGGGTATCTTGTTGCTACATATGGATGACTTGAATGTTCCTCCCGAGTGGCGCAGTGGTCTAAGGCACTGCATCGCAGTGCTAGCTGTGCCACTAGAGATCCTGGTTCGAATCCAGGCTCTGTCGTAGCCGGCCGCGACCGGGAGACCCATGGGGCGGCGCACAATTGGCCCAGCGTCGTCCAGGGTAGGGGAGGGAATGGCCGGCAGGGGATGTAGCTCAGTTGGTAGAGCATGGCGTTTGCAACGCCAGGGTTGTGGGTTCGATAAAATAATGTATGCGCTAACTGTAAGTCGCTCTGGATAAGAGCGTCTGCTAAATGACTAAAATGTAATGTAATGTAAAATTCCACTGGCACTCAGCCAACCAAGGATAGTGAATATAATGTGGGCCTACCTGTTACACCTGACTCTAGTTACATTTAGCCCCGGTCTTCCCTATGGATTCAACTCCATTGGCGAGTGCTAACGTGCACAAACCATGCCACTGCAAAACATTCTGGTTCTAAAAACTCTGGTTCTAAAATGGTGCATTTTAGGCCTACTCATTTCTTCGATTTGATAAGTAATTGTAGCCTTGTAACACTAGAAAGCTCCATGATCCTCCTCTTTTAACAGTGGCCATCAAACCTGCTTTCAAAGGTGTTTTCCCGCGACTGCATTAAGAATGTTCTACACTAACCACGTTTCCATCCACATTTTTTATGCGAGGAAAGTCATACCTTATGAAAGTAAATCACAACAGCTCTGATGGAAACAGAAAGTTTTGGTACAATTTTATAAATGCAGACAGATCATTTGTTCGTTCGACATGGTGGGATCTTTTTGTGTCGGTAAAGTTAATTATGCGAGTAATGGCAGTGGAAACGCATTTATGCGCAAATATTGATATAATAACCATCATATTTAAGTAAACTTGGAGTCACATGATATGGTGTGGTGTCCTCTCACTATGACTCGGGAAACCATGCAGTTTATTAGGCTAGGTAAGTTATGAACAAGGTAACGTGCACGGTGATGAGCTTGATGCTCCTTTCCTATAAATATCGAGGGTCTTATTCTGGTGAATACTGACTGCCATTTGACAAATAAAAATATACTCGCTCTTATCCATAATAATGTAATCATGTTGACTACCCTACCCACACAGTTTACCCGCACTGTATCTGGGAGCTGTTGGCTAGAGCGCACTTGCCAAGACCAGAGTATCCACATTTGCTATTTAACGCAACAGTTTTTGTGACAAAACTGTCAGTAGAGTTGAAAATGCGATGGAAACAAATTAAAATGTAGGTTTTTATTCGGAACATAAACTTTTTTAAAAAGTACATTTTGTGTGCACTACGTCATCACGCACTGACTTTTATCTGCAACAAGTTAGTTTGGTGGAAACACCACTGGTGGAAAAATGTGCACATTTTCTTTATGCTGATTTTAGAATATTCGCATGAAAATCTGTTGCCAATTGGATGGAAATCTAGCTAATGACTGTGCATGCATATGTATCTCCCTGTGCGGCACTCGCAATTTGAATGCGCCTCGAGAGGAATGTTATTTTCTCTCGTAGAATGCCACAGGCTGAACAATTGAATAGGTAAGCTATTCTACTATGGAGTTGTCTGATTTTGCTGTTGTTTATTTGTGTTGTGGAAAATTAAATGTGGACAACAATTTTTCGTTAGATAATTAAAATAACCAAAAGTAGGGTACTAGGGGGAACAATGTCTAATTGCTGACACAAAAAAGCAACGTTTGGGGGGATGCTATGTGGATGAAAATCATGCTTAGGCAAATAAACTATAAAGGGAAATAAATGGCTACAGTTTACACTTTTTTAGTTATTTAATTAAATGTCGTTTTTCCTAAAAAGGGCCGGGTTTTTTTTTTTTTTAAGTACCGGGGTAACTGATTTCTCTCTAAACAAGTGCATAATTTATCTTAAGGCTTTCCTACTTGTATATTTAAAAAACAATTATAGATATATCGTTAGAATATATATATACATTGGAATATATCTACAACTTTTCTTTTAAATAGCACAATTGTTTTGTTGAAATATCTCAAAGTTGTGATGACACAGAGGACATTTTATTGTTGAGCAAGAGCAGTGGGGAAAATAATTTGGTGACCTCTTGTGGTCTTAATGTGAAATACAGGGGCGGGGCCAGTTACCCCAGGGGGCCAGTTACCCCCTAGTACCCTACCGGTCTCAGCCCAATTGAACCCCTGGTCGTTTTGTAACTAAACCTCCCTTGCACTGCACTGCTTTGTAACACCTTTAGCTTTAGTTGTTTCATTGGGCTGGCCCTCATCTGCTCTGTAAACAAAGTATTCTCATAGTTCGAGTCTGGAGCCAGTTTTGTCAACAAGCTGCGGGCGTGGAGATACCGGTATGATGTTTTTGTTAGAAGAAGCCATGCTGTCGGTATTCTCTCTCTCCCTCCGCTTCTCAAAAGTGGCTTGCGCTGTGTCAGATGCCTCACCATCGCATGCGCTTTGTAGCCCTAGCTAGCTGCTGCGGCCGCGAGAAGACTCAGACAAATTACTAGACTCAACCCTCTCAATCAGTTCACACGTGAGACACATGACAGAAGTACCGAACCGTTTTTCATATAGTACATTAGTTTCTGTATACCCTGCAACATTACCCCCCTCTAGGATCAATAAAGTAGTAATCTGTACAGGGCCGTGATTGAGTGGGAACACTCCCGGCAGGTCACATGCAAGACTCCCCACTGGAGACCAGGGTTGAATCCCCTCTCACTGTTCTCCCCAATGGAGACCAGGGTTGAATTCGCTTTCACTGCTCTCCCCACTGGAGAACAGGGTTTAGTCCCCTTTCACTGTTCTCCCCACTGGAGACCAGGGTTGAATCCCCTCTCAAAATTCTCCCCAATGGAGACCAGGGTTTAATACCTGCCCACGACAATTCTTTCCCACTGTTCTGCCCAGGTGCCTGTCTGTCTCCCCTTGCTGAACGGTATTCAATAAAAATAAAGTATTTATCTATTTGTCTGTCTTATCCAATCTGTCTAGGAGAGAGGATAAAGTCGGACCCAGACTATCTTCCAGAAGTGACCGTGGCAACGGGGCAACCACAACACCAGAAGAAGAAGAAGAAGGCCGCGAAGAAGCTTCATCCATGTCCTGACTGTGGGAAGACATTTGACAGACCATCACACCTAGAGAGACATGAGAATACCCACACCAGAATCAAGAAGCTGGCCCCTGACTACACTTGTTCTTACTGTGGCAAGATCTTCACTAAACCGTCAAAGCTGGCTCGGCACGAGCGAGGACACACTGGAGAGAAACCGTACTCTTGCTGCAAGTGCGGGAAATGCTTCGCCGAGCCGGGGCACCGGAAGAGCCACGAGCTGACTCACAACGAAGAGAGGCCGTACACCTGCGCCGACTGCGGGATAGGCTTCTTCAACCAGTCCAAGCTGCAACGGCACCAACGCACACACACAGGTGAGAAACCGTACTGCTGCACCGAATGTGGGAAGACCTTTGCTCGGTCAGGAGGCCTAAAGACTCACTGGCTAAGCCACACGGGAGAAAGACCATACCTCTGCTCTGACTGTGGGAAAAGCTTTTTAAGCTCGGGGGACCTGAAAGTCCACCATTTGACCCATACTGGCGAGAAACCGCACTGCTGCTCCGTGTGCGGGAAGGGTTTCGCGCAGAGGGGGAACATGAGGGCTCACGAACGGTCTCACTCGGGGGAAAGGCCTTACAGCTGTGCCGACTGCGGGGCAAACTTCGCCCATTCTAACTATTTAAAGATACACCAGCGCATTCACACGGGAGAGAGACCCTTCCCTTGCCCCGTCTGCGGCAAGAGGTTTATTCTATCCGGGCACCTCGGAAGACACCAGAAAACACACGTACCGAAAAAGGACAATTAGGAGAACACGCATATCAAACACACACGGGACACACTCATGAGCTCACTGAAGTATAGTTCATTTGCATATATTATCATGAACTACAATGAAAGGGGTGAAGAACAAAAATAAAAGACACATGATAAAAGTCCTGAGAGACGCGTAAGGGATGCTCCCCGTGAAGCTCCGCCCTCCACCCTCCTCTAAGGGATGCTCCCCGTGAAGCTCCGCCCTCCACCCTCCTCCTTCCATCCTGTGTTGTGTCCCAAATGACACCCTGTTCCCTGTATGGTGCACTACCAGGGCCCATGTGCCTCAGGTCAACAGTAGTGCACTATACAGAGTAGAGGCCCGTTTTTACTGTTTTCAATCTAGACATTGTATAGAATTTATTTGGCAGGTTGTTGTATGTAAGCGGATGTAATATGTTGTGTGTCTTTTTGTCCTGAACTTTTTTTTGGTGGTTTTAATAATGTAAGAGCTCTGGTTAACTGTAAACCACGGTTTCACGACACAGTGAATACAGACCCCTTGACTTTTTCACATTTAGTTACGTTACAGCCTTATTCTAAAATTGATTAAATTGTTCCCCCCATCAATCTACACACAATACTCCATAATGACAAAGCAAAAACAGGTTTTTAGACATGTTTGCACATTTATTACAAATAAAAAAACTGAAATTACATTTACATAAGTATTCAGACCCTTTACTCAGTACTTTGTTGAAGCACCTTTGGCAGCGATTACAGCCTCGAGTCTTCTTGGGTATGATGCTACACGCTTGGCACACCTGTATTTGGGGAGTTTCTCCCATTCTTCTCTGCAGATCCTCTCAAGCTCTGTCAGTTTGGATGGGGAGCGTTGCTGCACAGCTATTTTCAGGTCTCTCCAGAGATGTTCGATCGGGTTCAAATCTGTGCTCTGGATGGGCCACTCAAGGACATTCAGAGACATGTCCCGAAGCCACTCCTGTGTTGTCTTGGCTGTGTGCTTAGGGTCGTTGTCCTGTTGGAAGGTGAACCTTCGCCCCAGTCTGAGGTCCTGAGCACTCTGGAGCAGGTTTTCATTAAGGATCTCTCTGTACTTTGCTCCGTTCATCTTTCCCTCGATCCTGACTACTCTCCCAGTCCCTGCCGTTGAAAAACATCCCCACAGCATGATGCTGCCACCATGCTTCACCGTAGGGATGGTGCCAGGTTTCCTCCAGACATGACGCTTGACATTCAGGCCAAAGAGTTCAATCTTGGTTTCATCAGACCAGAGAATCTTGTTTCTCATGGTCTGAGAGTCCTTAAGGTGCCTTTTGGCAAACTCCAAGCAGTCTATCATGTGCCTTTTACTGAGGAGTGGCTTCCATCTGGCAACTCTACTATAAAGGCCTTATTGGTGGAGTGCTGCAGAGATGGTTGAACCTTCTGGAAGGTTCTCCTATCTCCACAGAGGAACTCTGAAGCTCTGTCAGCGTGACCATCGGGTTCTTGGTCACCTCCCTGACCAAGACCCTTCTCCCGCGATTTCTCAGTTTGGCCGGGCGGCCAGCTCTAGGAAGAATCTTGGGTACAAACTTCTTCCATTTAAGAATGATGGAGGCCACTGTGTTCTTGGGGACCTTCAATGCTGCAGACCTTTTTTGGTACCCTTCCCCAGATCTGTGCCTCGACACAATCCTGTCTCGGAGCTCTACGGACAATTCCTTTGACCTCATGGCTTGGTTTTTGCTCTGACATGCACTATCAACTGTGGGACCTTATATAGACGTGTGCCTTTCCAAATCATGTCCAATCAATTGAGTTACCACAGGTGGACTCCAATCAAGTTGTAGAAACATCTCAAGGATGATCAATGGAAACAGGATGCACCTGTGCTCAATTTCGAGTCTCATAGCAAAGGGTCGGAATACTTGTGTAAATAAGTTATTTCTGTTTTTTATTTTTAATATATATAAGTATAAGTATTTGATACACTGACGATTTTTGCAGGTTTTCCTACTTACAAAGCATGTAGAGGTCTGTAATTTTTATCATAGGTACACTTCAACTGTGAGAGACGGAATCTAAAACAAAAATCCAGAAAATCACATTCTATGATTTTTTAATAATTAATTTGCATTTAATTGCATGACATACGTATTTGATCACCTACCAACCAGTAAGAATTCCGGCTCTCACAGACCTGTTAGTTTTTCTTTAAGATGCCCTCCTGTTCTCCACTCATTACCTGTATTAACTGCACCTGTTTGAACTCGTTACCTGTATAAAATACACCTGTCCACACACTCAATCAAACAGACTCCAACCTCTCCACAATGGCCAAGACCAGAGAGCTGTGTAAGGACATCAGGGATAAAATTGTAGACCTGCACAAGGCTGGGATGGGCTACAGGACAATATGCAAGCAGCTTGGTGAGAAAGCAACAACTGTTGGCGCAATTATTAGAAAATGGAAGAAGTTCAAGATGACGGTCAATCACCCTCGGTCTGGGGCGCCATGCAAGATCTCACCTCATGGGGCATCAATGATCATGAGGAAGGTGAGGGATCAGCCCAGAACTACACGGCAGGACCTGGTCAATGACCTGAAGAGAGCTGGGACCACAGTCTCAAAGAAAACCATTAGTAACACACTACGCCGTCATGGATTAAAATCCTGCAGCGCACGCAAGGTCCCCCTGCTCAAGCCAGCGCATGTCCAGGCCCGTCTGAAATTTGCCAATGACCATCTGGATGATCCAGAGGAGGAATGGGAGAAGGTCATGTGGTCTGATGAGACAAAAATAGAGCTTTTTGGTCTAAACTCCACTCGCCATATTTGGAGGAAGAAGAAGGATGAGTACAACCCCAAGAACACCATCCCAACCGTGAAGCATGGAGGTGGAAACATCATTCTTTGGGGATGCTTTTCTGCAAAGGGGACAGGACGACTGCACCGTATTTAGGGGAGGATGGATGGGGCCATGTATCGCGAGATCTTGGCCAACAACCTCCTTCACTCAGTAAGAGCATTGAAGATGGGTCGTGGCTGGGTCTTCCAGCATGACAACGACCCGAAACACACAGCCAGGGCAACTATGGAGTGGCTCCGTAAGAAGCATCTCAAGGTCCTGGAGTGGCCTAGCCAATCTCCAGACCTGAACCCAATAGAAAATCTTTGGAGGGAGCTGAAAGTCCGTATTGCCCAGCGACAGCCCCGAAACCTGAAGGATCTGGAGAAGGTCTGTATGGAGGAGTGGGCCAAAATCCCTGCTGCAGTGTGTGCAAACCTGGTCAAGACCTTCAGGAAACGTATGATCTCTGTAATTGCAAACAAAGGTTTCTGTACCAAATATTAAGTTCTGCTTTTCTGATGTATCAAATACTTATGTCATGCAATAAAATGCAAATTTATTACTTTAAAATCATACAATGTGATTTTCTGGATTTTTGTTTTAGATTCCGTCTCACAGTTGAAGTGTACCTATGATAAAAATTACAGACCTCTACATGCTTTGTAAGTAGGAAAACCTGCAAAATCGGCAGTGTATCAAATACTTGTTCTCCCCACTGTGTATATATATATATATATATATATATATTATATATATATATATATATATATATATATATATATATTATTTATTTTTTTACTGTTTTTGCTTGTCATTATGGGGTATTGTGTGTTGATTGATGAGTAACAAAATGTGGATAAAGGAAAGGGGTCTGAATACTTTCCGAATGCACTGTATATTCTGAAAGTAACGCATTGCTAACTATAGTTATTATTACTCAAATTCAAAGTGTAATTAGTTATGTTACTTTGTTACTGATTTAAAGTAATAATATTATTGTAACACATATGTTACTGACATTTTAACCCACAACACTGGTGAAATGACATCAATGTGCACAAATAAAACGTTTCCAAGAGGAGCGTGTCTGGCTGGTTAAATTGCGACAATGGAAGTTTGGTTTTCGAAAGTATTTATTTATGCAGATGGCAAAGTGAATGGATTTCTGGAGGATATGACAATTTAATTCAAATGTGACCCTCGTCATAATTCATACTCTTTAGTACATTTTCATATTAGAATATAAAAAAATGTGCTTCAGGTTTCATAAAGCAAGGGGTAAAAATTGTCTGTCAGCGTTAGTTAGATCCGTATGTAATTGACCAGCTTGGCAACAAACACCATTATGAGACCAGGGCCCTATCCACAAAGCATCTCAGAAAATCAAATCAAATCAAATTTTATTGGCCACATGCGCCGAATATAACAGGTGCAGACATTACAGTGAAATGCTTACTTACAGCTCTTAACCAACAGTGCATTTATTTTTAATAAAAAAAGTAAAATAAAACAACAACAAGGTGTTGAGAAAAAAAGAGCAGAAGTAAAATAAAATAACAGTAGGGAGGCTATATATACAGCGGGGTACCGGTGCAGAGTCAATGTGCGGGGGCACCGGCTAGTTGAGGTAGTTGAAGTAATATGTACATGTGGGTAGAGTTAAAGTGACTATGCATAAATAATTAACAGAGTAGCAGCAGCGTAAAAAGATGGGGTAGGAATCCTTTTAAAACCTGTTTTTAAGACAAAAAAAACTCCCAGCTCAGAGTAAGTTTTAGGATGATGCTTAGACACTGTCCGGACAAACTGAGCCAAGAGTAAAATCAACTCATACATTTCTGCATATTGCACCTTTAACATAAGCCCTAGATGCCTTCAATTGCCCAATTTATAAGCATGCCCAATTTAGGCATGTTTTTTAACAATGTGATGTTGCGCTCCAAAGGGATAACTTGGAATAAATAACATGATGTAAGTAATTCTATAATCGAAAGAAAAAACATGTTTAATTAGCCTAGTGGTTATAATAATTTAGGCATATCATGTGAAATTTAGAAAATAAATAAATAGGCCTCGTGAAATCATTGTAAAAAGAGCAAGAAATACTACTGTTGCATGTAGGTCTAGATTATTTCTGGATTGATCATATAGAAATATCAAAACATTATTTTAACAACTCTAAAGCAATGTCATGTGGCGCAGGAACAACTGACTGCATTGTTCTATTATCAAGACACCTGCTGGTAACTCAACTGGTTAGGACAGCTCATGAGGCCTCCTAAATACCTGTCGACTAGATGGAACTCATGACTAAAGAGGCTTCATGCGTAGATTTGATTTTTACCCATAAGAGTAGGAGTAAAATGTATCTATTCTCAGCACTTACAACCAATTTTCTACTCTGATACACATTGTGGATACGGTCCCAGTATCTGGCACTGTACTGTGCATTGCCTTTTGATATTCTGTCAGGCATTTAAAACTCTCCCCACACTAAGAGCAGTTGTAAAGCTTCTCTGCTGAGTTAGCTGATGTTTCTTTAGGTCTTCTGTCTGACTGAAGCGCTCCCCACACTGGGAGCAGTGGAAAGGTTTCTCTCCTTTGTGAGTTCTCTGGTGAGCCGTTAAAGACGTGCTCCGGAACTTTGGCGACAACATAAGTATTTGGGCTGGATGTCTCAATGTGTAGTTCATACATTTTTCATACATGCACAATCTATGCATAATCTATGAGCAGAATTACTGTCCTAGTTTGAAAGCAACCGTTTTCTGGAAGCTGTGCTGCGCCATTTTCTCTACAGTTCCCCCACGTGGGCCAGCCCCCCTAGCAATTCGAGTTCCAGCCGATGCGCTTCAGCCCCTCGCTATTTGAGTGACAGCTAGCAAGATGCACACACAGCAAAGAGAGAGCGAAATGACTTGGTGCACATATCTGCACATATGTGACGTAGTATGCGATTTTTGGGGACCATTTATTGGCTCTTGAGAGCTACTTTCATAACTACTGGCTAAAAAGTATACAAAAGTTCTGGAACATCTCTAAGTTTCATACATCACTGAAACTTCCCACACTCAGAGCAATGGTAAGGCTTGTCTCCTGTGTGAGTTAGCTGTTGAGTCTTTAGGTTATGTAACAGGCTGAAGCTCTTCCAACACTGTCAGCAGTGGTATGGCTTCTTTGTGAGTAAGCTGGTGTCTATTTAAGGTCTGTAAAATAGAAACTCATCCCACAAACAGAGCAGTGGAAAGGCTTCTCTCCTGTAAAAGTAAGCTTGTGTCTATTTATTTGTGTCTATTTTCTTGGGGTCTGAAAACTCTTCCCACATTGTCCACACGGGTGTCTTCTTTCTTATGAGACTGTTTTTGTGTGAATCACTGACATTGGATGTCATGCCTTTGGTCACGCTAACAAATAGTTAAAGAGACCATAAACTCACCTTTAAAAGTTGAAGATAAAAGTCCTTATCGTAAGTTATTTGACTGCGTAAGGATACGCCAGGAAAACCATCAGTAATATAAACTTCCACCCGCGTTCTAAAACCGGAAGTGACATATTATTTGTGCGGCCATCAGTGAGCTAGTAACACAACGTTTTACCAATAAATAAAATATATAAAGCAATTGGGAATTATATATTCTTGATACATTGTTCACCCAAGCATTACTGCCACTACCAGAATGCTAGATAACGAAATAGCTTTACTCTATGAAAAGGACAGGCCAGTCGCTGACAGAGCTAAACTATCAGTTTTAGCATCGCTAGCATAGGTGTGGTGCTTTTGTTTTGCTTGCTGGGGTGCTAAGCTAGTCTCGGAAATCCCAGACCTAGGCCAACAGCATGAACAATGAGGGGATTTGATTAATGCCCAGGGTGAACCAGGTTAGCGTTGATTGCATTCGTTTTGGAACCGGGCTGTCTCCCGGGAGTGATCGGGGTGCCCTGTTTTGGCCGAGGGCGAAATCGGCTCAAAACAAAAGTGACGTACTGTAGGTTAAGCAAGTGGAGTAATGAGTAGGATTCTGTGTTTACACATGCAAAAGTGATTGCTTTTGATAAAAATACTTTACTGCCTTCCCAATGAAAACTAGTTTGAAAATGCAAACTGTTTGATTGAGAAGGGTACTCCTCTCATACCGCTTTTGTCCATTCACGTCACGGGTCATGCCATAGCTGTGCCAACTTTATTTAAATAAACAACATTCAAACACAACTCCAGAGCATGGCTTTGACTCTTCTTTCACCACCATCATTTTTATTTCATAATATAGCTACAGTGTTTATAACATGATACCAAGGTTTAAAAGATTGTCACCCTATTCAATATACAATATTTAAACGGAAATTATTATTTCACTACTAGTATTTGTTACCAGACATCCAGGGTTTATTACAGGATACTCTAGGGTTATAACATGTTACTCTTGCATCTTGAAAGTGTTTGGGGCTCTTTTTTGTGAGTTCCCTGGTGTTTCTTCAGAGCTGATGACTGCCTGAAACTCTTCCCACACTGAGAGAATTGGAAAGGCTTCTCTCCTGTGTGAGATAGCTGGTGTTGCTTAAGGTTTTCTGTCTGACTGAAACCCTTCCCACACTGGGAGCAGTGGTAAGGCTTATTTTCTGTGTGAGTAAGCTGGTGTGTCCATAGGTGATAAAGGCCTGAAACTCTTCCCACATTGAGAGCAGTGGTAAGGCTTCCATTCTGTGTGAATTAGCTGGTGTTTCTTTAGGAAATACAAACTGGTGAAACTCTCCCCACATTGGGAGCAGTGGAAATGCTTCTCTCCTGTGTGAGATAGCTGATGTATCTTCAGAGTTTATAACTGACTAAAAGCATTCCCACACTGTTAGTTTGTTGTAATTCTCCATTTAAGAAAACAACCCCTTCCTACAATGACACCACATTCAGGAAGTGTCATAATTTCTTTGGTGGGAAAACAATGGTGCAAAGCTAAATAAATACAAACACTCTGTTTGATCTATTTTTTCCATGTTCCATGTTGTTAGTCTGTATATCCAACTCATACATTTCCACCCTGTTAGGCAACATTATAGAGAAAATTAACCAAATTTCAAAATGTTAAAATATGTTTGATTAAAATCCTGTTCAAGTATTCACTATTATGCTATCTCAATCTTGCTCACTCACAGAACAATTGCTAATTTGGGCTCCAATTTTCCACCCTGTTGCAAAAAAAAGCAACAAAACAAGTGCCTGAGTTTGACCAGTTTTTCTGAAAATCAAACATGTCCTTTTTCAGATAGAATATATATACAGTTATGAGGTACAAAAGGCAGGAATTACCCGATTATTGATTTTAACAGATGAAGCAAGGAACATGTTGATGAGTGATATTTGGGTAGTCAGTATGATTTACATTTTATTCATTTAGCAGATGCTCTTATCCAGAGCGACTTACAGGAGCAATTAGGGTTAAGTGCCTTGCTCAAGGGCATATCGACAGATTTTTCACCTAGTCGGCTCGGGGATTAGAACCAGCGACCTTTCGGTTACTGGCACAACGCTCTTAACCACTAAGCTACCTGCCGCCATATCAAATTTGTCTTTTGGGATCAGTTATTTTCATCCAGTTTGTGGCAACAACAATACACCTTTTTGCGTGTAGTTCGTCAGAAAACCCAAAGAAGAAAGGTTTTAATCATGTTTATAGCTATCGATACTCGACTGCTCTGGTATGTGTGTGAGATGAAGTTGGAAGCAAGTAATGTTAGACAAGGAAGAGCTAGCTATCTAGATTAGTCTTCAAGCATAGACGGATATTCTACTTTACTTTAAAACTACAAAATACAGCGTAAAACTGACATTAGAACAACGTTGTCGAAGGAACAGCAAGCGAAAGTCAGGAGATACTTCTTTCCCACGTGGACAGAGACGTGCTGCTAGCCTGTTAGCTAGCTACTGTAGCCTTTCTATTTTATCAGGTAGGTAGCAAAGGTTACGGTCACAGTTATACTGGAGCCGAGTTGATGTTTTTGTACACCACGAACCACATTATTAACCCCATTTACGATTAGATAATGTTCAGGGCTTTGATTTGATAATAACTTGTTTAATTCCCGGTTTGTGAGGTGCAGACAGGGCGACAATCACCCGAAATCACACCTGCATCGCAATGCTAGCTGTGCCACTAGAGATCCTGGTTCGAATCCAGGCTCTGTCGTAGCCGGCCGCGACCGGGAGACCCATGGGGCAGCGTGCAATTCGTCCAGGGTAGGGGAGGAAATGGCCGGCAGGGCGTTTGCAACGCCAGGGTTGTGCGTTCGATTCCCACAGGGGGTGTGAAAAAATAAATGATGTATGCACTAAGTAACTGTAAGTCGCTCTGGATAAGAGCGTCTGCTAAATGACTCAAATGTCTTAATATAATATTGCAGTTTAGGCGCAATTTAGATTTTGGCCGCTAGATGGCAGCAGTGTGTGTAAAGTTTCAGATTGATCCAGTGAAGCGTTGCAATACTGGACTATTTTGTATCAAGTCTGCCCAAATGTGCCGAATTGGTCAATTGATACATTTTCAAGTACATAACTATAGAGAACTTACAAAAAGGATATGCTAACACAAAATGTAAGTTTACACACTCCCAGGAATGTCATACATGGATCATTAGCTTATACACTAACTTTCACACATCTAGATGGCCGGGCGCGGTGGGTGTGGAGGCAGAGAGAGCAGGGGTTCAAACTGTAGAACCCAGTTCATACATTTGAATATAAAAATGGATTTTATCAAACAAAACTATGCTACATTTTATCTCTGGGACCCTCAGCCTGACAAATCAGAGCAAGATTACTGAATGTAAGTACATTATTTACCTTCAGAGGTGAATGTATCAAACCAGTTGCCGTGATACGTTTATTTGTTGTTGTGCACTCTCCTCAAACAATAGCATGGTATTTTTTCACTGTAATAGTTACTGTAAATTGGACAATTTTTAAATTTTATTTCACCTTTATTTAACCAGGTAAGCTAGTTGAGAACAAGTTCTCATTTACAACTGCGACCTGGCCAAGATAAAGCAAAGCAGTGCGATAAAAACAACAACACAGAGTTACATATGGGGTAAACAAAACATAAAGTCAAAAATACAACAGAAAATATATATACAGTGTGTGCGAATGTAGTAGGTTATGGAGGTAAGCCAATAAATAAATAGGTCATAGTGCAAAAAACATACACCACTGCCTTTCTTCTTCCCGGAGAGTTCTTTATTCCTGTCTACGCAATGAAGTGAGAACCCAGAGGGCTGTAGGGACGGGGACAGTATATCCTGAGAGAGTCATGATTCTGTGAAACGGAGTATGTTACAGTCCCTGATGTCTCTCTGAAAGGAGATCCTCGCCCTGAGCTCGTCTACTTTATTTTCCAGAGACTGAACATTAGCGAGTAATATACTTGGAAGCGGTGGATGGTGTGCACGCCTCCTGAGTCAGACTAGAAGTCCACTCCGAGTGCCTCTTCTCCGCCGGCGGCGTCTTGGAGCAGCGTCTGGGATAAGTTCAGTTGCCCTAGGGGGTACGAACAAAGGATCCAATTCGGGAAAGTCGTATTCTTGGTCGTAATGCTGGTGAGTTACCGCCGCGCTGATATCCAAGAGTTCTTTCCGGCTGTATATAATAACACAAACGTTCTGGGCTAATATTGTAAGAAATAACACACAAAAAAAACAAAATACTGCAATGTTGCTTTGGAGCTAGAAGCAGAGCTGCAATGTCTGTCGGTGCCATCTTACTCTCCTCACATTCATTACTATGGGACAGCTGGAGATTGAATTTGACTATTGAAACAATGTTGCAAATGTCAAAGAGACAGACAGCAAGGTTTATACAAATCTCCACTGTTGAAAACTAAATGTTAGTCTAAAAGAAATGTGAGATAATGTCTAGATGCTTTTTATAGTGGATCAAGTTCATAAATTGTCTGGCTGGGCTGATGAGACAGTGGATTGCGCAGTCAGATGGAATGTATTTATTGTTTACGCTAATTATTCAAGGTTCGCTTTATTTTATTTTCTAACTAAAATGCTTGATTGCATTTCAAATCATGAATGACTCGAATGCTGTGGGATGACATGAACAAATGATTGAATGATTGATTGATACAGTAGCCTATATAAGTATTAAAATATAGGCCTAAGTAAGTTACGGTATTAACACTAAACAGGATGTGCTCTTAGGCCTACAGCTCGATGGTGGTTATACAAGGCTGCTATACTAAGACTACTAATGATGATGACATTACTTATTATAATGATGATCATAATTATAATAATAATAATAATAACAATAAGAAGGGAAAAAGGAGGGTTTTATTGTTTCGGACAATTTGGAACAATGTAAATAACACCAAATAAATTATAAGAAATACCAGAGGCTGTTCTTATGAAAAAAAGTGTAAAGCCTTTATTACAGCATAGCAAAGATTTAAAAACAGCCGAATTTGTGAAATTGTTTTTCCGACATTGCATGAGACGTGGTGCTCACAGAATCAGTAGGCTATTAAACAAACACCCAAACAGGCAACAGAAGCAGGATATGTCTTATTTCTGTAGATGTATATGGATGATTTATAAAGACAGGCACATTTAACGGTTACACTATTGATTATACACTGCATTCGGAAAGTATTCAGACCCCTTCACCTTTTCCACATTTTGTTACGTTACAGCATTATTCTAAAATGGATTTAAAAAAAGAATCCCACATCACTCTACGCACAATACCCCATAATGACAAAGCAAAAACAGGTTTTTAGATTTTTATTGCAAATGTATTGTGTTGCTTCCTAAGTGGACAGTTTGATTTCACAGAAGTGTGATTGACTTGGAGTTACATTGTGTTGTTTAAGTGTAACCTTAATTTTTTTGAGCAGTGTATAATGCTAGCTATCTAGTACAACAGCCTATTGGAAATGTGTGTCTTAAAATAAATACATATATACAGTACCAGTCAAAGGTTTGGACACACCTACTCATTGTAGAATAATAGTGAAGACATCAAAACTATGAAATAACACATATGTAATCATGTAGTATCCAAAAAAGTGTTAAACAAATCTAAATATATTTTAGATTTTAGATTATTCAAAGTAGCCACCCTTTGCCTTGATGACAGCTTTGCACACTCTTGGCATTCTTTCAACCAGCTTCATGAGGTAGTCACCTGGAATGCATGTCAATTAACAGGTGTGCCTTGTTAAAAGTTAATTTGTGGAATTTCTTTCCTTCTTAATGCGTTTGAGCCAATCAGTTGTGTTGTGACAAGGTAGGGGTGGTATACAGAAGATAGTCCTATTTGGTAAAAGACCAAGTCCATATTATGGCAAGAACAGCTCAAGTAAGCAAAGAGAAACGACAGTCCATTACTTTAAGACATGAAGGTCAGTCAATCCGGGAAATTTCAAGAACTTTGAAAGTTTCTTCAAGTGCAGTCGCAAAAACCATCAAGCGCTATGATGAAACTGGCTCTCATGAGGACCGCCACAGGAAAGGAAGATCCAGAGTTACCTCTTCTGCAGAGGATAAGTTCATTAGAATAACTGCACTTCAGATTGCAGCCCAAATAAATGCTTCACAGTGTTCAAGTAACAGACACATCTCAACATCAACTGTTCAGAGGAGACTGCGTGAATCAGGCCTTCATGGTCGAAACCACTACTAAAGGACACCAATAAGAAGAAGAGACTTGCTTGGGCCAAGAAACACGAGCAATGGACATTAGACCGGTGGAAATCTGTCCTTTGGTCTGATGAGTCCAAATTTGAGAGTTTTGGATCCAACCATCGTGCCTTTGTGAGACGCAGAGTAGGTGAACGGATGATCTTCGCATGTGTGGTTCCCACCGTGAAGCATGGAGGAGGAGGTGTTAGGGTGTGGGGGTGCTTTGCTGGTGACACTGTCTGTGATTTATTTAGAATTCAAGGCACACTTAACCAGCATGTCTACCACAGCATTCTGCAGCGATACGCCATCCCATCTGGTTTGCGCTTAGTGGGATTATCATTTGTTTTTCAACAGGACAATGACCCAAAATACACCTCCAGGCTGTGTAAGGGCTATTTGACCAAGAATGAGATTGATGGAGTGCTGCATCAGATGACCTGGCCTCCACAATCACTCGACCGCAACCCAATTGAGATGGTTTGGGATGAGTTGGACCGCAGAGTAAAGGAAAAGCAGCCAACAAGTGCTCAGCATATGTGGGAACTTCTTCAAGACTGTTGGAAAAGCATTCCAGGTGAAGCTGGTTGAGCGAATGCCAAGAGTGTGCAAAGCTGTCATCAAGGCAAAGGGTGGCTACTTTGAAGAATCTAAAATATGTTTTGATTTGTTCAACACTTTGTGGTTACTACATGATGCTGTATGTGTTATTTCATAGTTTTATGTCTTCACTATTATTCTACAATGTAGAAAATAGTAAAAATAAAGGAAAACCCTTGAATGAGTAGGTGTGTTCAAACTTTTGACTGGTTCTGTATATAAATTATATGTTTGTTTTGCTATTTAAACTGTTATTACCGTAACCGCAGTCCTTTAGCTGGCCAATAACCCTCATCCAAAATTCCATGACCTAATTTATTTGATACCAATACTTCT